>NC_142607.1:13185267-13488298 GCF_041222555.1 Hakea prostrata
ACGGACCCAAGCGACGAGGATGAGTTTGTGTCCTCTAAGTATGGTCAACAGACTCAGCATCCGGACGAGAACCAACCTTCTAGTAAGGTAGGGAATCCTACTAGGGATGATGGTGGAGAGACTCCTACTATGGGAGCTAAGACTAGTGCCGATGGTGGTGGTGGACTTCTAAAGCATCATGTGGTTCCGTTACCTAAGTCATTGAGCCCCACCAGACTCACCAAAGAGACACAATTCATGCATGTCACATAAGATTCACAGCTTGGTGGCATACCTCGTCATTAGTGCAGGGCCTCCTCACCTAGGGATTATTCTAGAGGGCCCTGTGGCGAGCTAGTTCCACCTCACTGGGGCAGACAAACACTAACATGGCTAGCTTGGCAAACTCGACAGTATCCATGAGCTTGGATTGCGTGGAGATTGTGCAATTTGCACCATATGAGGCTTATGACTATGAATATGGATATGGTGGTTCATCTACTAATTCCAGTAGCATATATGCATATGGGTATGGGATTGGGTCTGGTGCATCATTTGTGGACTCCATCTTTGGATATCCATCAAGACCAACACAACCAATTATGCCAGTTCTACAACTGGGTCACAATCCATGATTGTACAACACATCCCTAGGGCAGGATATCTACTTTATGTTGATGAAGCTACCTATAGAAGCACAATGATAGACTACATGGATAACTTTATCCATACCATGTAATGGCCTACTTATGTTTAGTATTAAGAGTACTTCATGACTCAAGGGATGGATCTAGCTTGACACGACAGCTTTTATTAGATTAGAATAAGTCACATTCACAAGTGCATATTTGTTAGGCAGGTGCCTTGGACGCATTGGCAGCCAAGCATCCAGCTTTTTGGAAAAAAATTATACCAAAATACCATATCAAGGGCTGATTTTATCATCCTACACAATTATAATCAAGATAAATCTATTGGTTGAACATATATTGAAAATTTAACCTATGCTATATGGGATCAAGTATCAATTTACAACTTAAAAGTGCTACATGGGATCAAGTATCAACTTACAACTTCAAAAAAAAGACAAAACATAACCTAACCCTTCTAAATCGCAAAACAACTCTTCTTCTTCACGACAACACAAACTGCTCCTCATGAAAGAAACCCTCACCATGGCTTAAACCAACAATAATCTCCAACAATCTTCTTCAGCAGTATCCTCTTGCAGGCCACTACACTCGCAAGAGTTGCAGCGGCCATCTCTGGTCACTCTCCGGTGGTCTTCTTCCAAACAAAAGGTAAGTCTCTAACTCTTTTCTCTATGGTGATGCTCTTTTTTTTTTTTTTTTTTTTTTTTTTTTTTTTTTTTTGGGGGGGGGGGGGGACTCCTACCTGTAGTTGATACACTCAAAAGAATTGCACGGCCATCTCGTAGTTGCCTTGTATGCGCCTTGTCACTAAAGCACCTTGGAACCCCCCCCTCGCTTTGGTCGCCTTGAAACTTTGCTTCTAATATCTCATATGATGTATCTTATTCACTCATTCATTTATTGTTATACACAAGTTCGAAATGTCGCCGGCAGAAGGAGGGGGGGGAGAGAGAGAGAGAGAGAAAAGAAGAAAAAAAAGAGATCGCAGACTGATAAGCCCCTGATATCAAGAGTCTATATTCGACAAGGAAAGCACTCCCAAGAAAACGATTGACAGTTTGAAGAGTCCTTCTGCGTTAAGGTCATTAGAATTAGATTTGGAGAGTCAAGAGTCATAATACATTCAGGTTAGAGTGAGTCATAATACATCCAGGTTAGAGTTACATTACAGTTAGGTTACTTTTGAAGAGTCCTACTCGAAGTAGGCTGATTTTGTTAATTAATTCGGTAGGAATGTAATTGCTATAAATAGGGGGGTTGGAAGAGTAGAGAGAAGGGAGAGAAGTTTATGTGAGAGCCATTGCTCTTGGGTAGCCGTAGGAATCACCTACTGCTGGTAGTATGTATTGTTTCTTATTCAACTTTTATTCAAAGTCCCTTTTTTCTTCTTGAGTTATTCCACCTTGTTAAGTAGCCTCATTCAGGTACCTAACACAGACTGAGAGAGAGACGTTCGAACGATGACCGAGTTTTGTTACCGGCGAATGGAGAGAAGACCGGACAATTCAGTTTGTCGAAAAATGGAAGAGATGCGGCTTGTATTCCGTTGTTTTCTTCCTCTCTTCCGATGGTAGAATGCACCAGCATCGGTAGAACTCATACCGCTGGCCGAGAAATCTTTGATTTTGCCAACATTTCGCCTGAACGATTTTTCGGCTACATTTGGTACCATTCGTCTTGATTGTTGTTTTTGTGTCAGACTTGGGCGACACGGCGATATATCGCCGACATAAAGTACCATGGTTATACATCATTCGCTGTAATTTTTAACCAAGTACTGAGTTCAACACTTTATTGGTAGATTGAATTTTACTTGTTCTTGTACTTGTTCTATTATTATTATTGTTGCATTTTAAAGAAAATTTTAGTGTTCTCTTGCATAATATCCATATTTAAATCTGTGAAAATGCATGTTCCAGACTTCCAATTTGCCCGTATACAGCTAGGCATGTGCCAATCAAGAATATTATTTTGGGTTAGGTTTTAGGCAAAAATAACACTTCTATATTCTGTTTATTGGCCTCAAATTAGACTATACACCGAAAACCAGGCCAGAAAAACACCTAAAACCCACCAAAATCAGGCACTGAAACATGGTACAGGTTTATACCATGTTTCGCCAAAATATCGGCGAAATTTCAGAACCCCGAAACGAAACGAAGTTTCGTACTATGGTTAGCGGAGAAACTGTAGGCACACTGGCACACTTTCTTTTACCTAAGCACATATTCTGTATTTTTCTATTTAAATCTCTTTCATAACGAGATAAAATGTACCTGATTTTTGTCCTCTCTCTTTCTAATAATCTAATATACAGCTCTTTGTAGATGCCCCTACATGATTTTGGATTGTAATAATAATCAAGCCTATAGTTCAAGAACAGGTTCATAACCAGGAACAGATCAGGGTATATATCTTGTTTCTAAAGTTCCCAGCAGCGATCAACTAAAGATGATGTGGCCTATATGTTTTCATGTAGTAAACTCTGAGAGAATATTGCACTCCAAAAAGATAATTTCATTCATTCACCCTAATAGGGAATTTATGAATTTACAATTCATAGTTTAGGACTGACTTAGATAGGAACTAGGAGTGCAACACAGTTCTGGAAACAAATAAAGAACACAGTAAGAGAGGAGTCCTAACTCGATTAGGACTCTCATCTAATTACCAGGTTCAATTCCTTCAACAGTTTTCACTTTATATTTCAATAGACTAGTAGTTCTTAATTATTCTAAGCTTCCGGATAACATAACTTTTATTTATTATTGGAATTACATTTGTATTCTTTTTATAAGTTTCCTCTGTGTTAGATGGGAGGTTCCACTAGCATGAACTATACTGAAGCTAAATAATTGCAAAGGAAATATCACAGAAAACATGGCATCAGACTTAAGGAGCATCAACTCATGGGCATAGGCTCACCCAGTCGGCACCGGAGATTTTGTTTTTGACGTGCTATACGCTCCCCAGGAGTCTTGTTACTATCACCCAAAATATCATATTCCTAAATTGAGAAAGATGTGTAAGTATTCGAAATCCATTGCAGCACCACAGAGAACAATAAAAAAGAAAGAGATCAAAGCCATCTTCCTGAATGGCACAGAAAACCATACAGGCAATTGATACAATGCAAATAAAGCAAGTGGGAACCATACCAACCACCAACATATAAGTTCAACAGTGTCAATGAGCATAATTAACAGCAAGCTAAAAATGTGAAAAACGCATTGTTACTTGAAAATCAAATTACTAAGCTAGGCGGCACAGTCCAGGCTAACCATCCCAGAAGATGCACCTACTAAGGGAAGGAAATCTTCCTGGTTATTAGCCTCACCAAAGCTGGCAGAAGTGGGATTAGGCAGAAAGAAGTTTGAATCTGATAAACTCCCCCACTCAATCCCTGGTGCCCCCCTCTCCAACCCTTTCGAGAGACCCACACTGCAATGCTGTGCTCAATCCCTCACCAGGAAGGACACACAACCTTCCACGAGGCCCGCACTATAATGCCCCGGATCCATGTCCGTAATGCCTCTTGGTCTGGTCTAATATGGCATGCCACAGACTGGCCCAATCATCCCAAAAGGAGCACCTAGTATGGAAGGAAACCCTCCACCTATAAGGCTCATGTCCCCATAGAAAAGAAAAAGGGTTAGTCAATGGAGATTAAAGCAGGAGGAATTTGAGTCCAATACATATGGCATATTTGAACAAATTAATGGAACAACAGACAAATAATAAATCAGTTATGGAGAATTGTCTTTTGGAACACATTGCTACAACCAGGAATTACCATATTAACATTTAAGCTGAACAATAGAACTATAGAAAGGGTCTGAAGACATAATCTGGGCCTCAGTTTGGCAGAGGTGAGACTGGTTCAAAATATTGGTTTCAAGGCTGGTCTCAACAGAAACTCAGACCTGGCCAAGGTCTCATGGAACCTGGTAGAAATAAGAGAATTTTCCACTCCATCTTGACATGAGGTTTCAACACCTAAGCCATGGTTTTTTCATCTGAGCTCTTTGAAGACTTCTACACAGTGGATGAGTTATTTTCTTAAATGAATCACTAAAATGATGATATGATTCTTGACCCAGGTCTACCATTGTTAGTTAGAATTTAGAATACCAAGTATTCAAAGGTGTTGTACCCAAATAAATAAATACATCAGAGATGAACGCAGTCCTTTCTTGTTTGATGGCAATATCTTCCTCCAAATCAGCTTCTTTGAGTTAAAGATCCACTAGAAGTAGAAGGAATCCTCAGTTTTGAGGGTTACATTACAGAAGACTATATTTTAGGCCCTATAATCATGGTGGGACCCCTAGGTTCTCTAAAACACTCAAAATGGTAGTTTGATTTAGGACTCTAGGTTGGTAAAGAGAGAAAATTTTGGTGCCAATCAGGGTTCCAACCAGCTATAAACCAAAATTTGGCTGAAAATGGTAGAGAACAGTAATTTTTTTCTTTTTGAGTAAAAACTCACATGTGGCAGACTGATCAAAACTGGTTGAAACTAGTCAAAACCACCGAAAATGGTTGGTTGAAATTGCTTAAAATTGGTCACACTCGATATTCATTGGTAAAAACTTCAAATTTTTTAAACCTGTAGAAACATGGTACTTTTGGACTACATGGCCATTTTGTTTTGGACTTGTGTGAAACGAAGATTTGCTACTGTAGTGTATCACTAATATGAACTAGTCTAATGCAGGTCCCAAGACCTACACCAAGTGGAAGGCCAAGCCTAAGAGAAGCCTCTAGGCTTGCTCAGCTAGGACCGCTGTCCAGCAGCACAGTGCTAGTCCTAACCATTATATACTTGGTTTTCTTTCCAATCTTGTAATTTTGGTTGGGCAGTGGCAACCAGGTAACTATGCCAAACTTTAAGTCAGGGGCAAAGAGAGTCCTTTTTTATTGTAGGTAGTTACTTCAGTCTTTAAAATCATGTAAACCAGCAAATGGGTAGGGATGCTGAGTTGTTGGAGTTTGTTACGCAGTCCTAGTCCTAGTCAGTCTTTTAAGTCCTACTGCAAGGACAGCTACACTTGTAATACTGTATATGGTACATACACAGCCCCATTGATGGGAAGATATAGACTGATCATTATTTCAAGCTTTGTTGCTTACTTTGAGAGTTTTTGCTGAATGCTGGTCGGAGTCAACCATGGCAAAGGAACCTCTAAGTGTGAGTTGTTCATGGTGAAATCAAGACAGATCCGGCTGAGGCTGAAAGACTGCCTTCAAAAATCCATTTCATCCCCTGCACAAGCTCTACAAGCCTCCTTCATCAAAGTAACCTAGAAGTCTATACAACCCATCCCCCTCCCTCGCACCATTTATATTTTTGACCCACTGCCTGAAATTCAATCCCTTCTTCCTTCCAAAACCAAGAGACGCCATAACTCCCTAACCCTCCATCAGAATAACCCCAAATTTTCATACACTACGGCCCCAGCCTACCGACATCTTTCAATCCAAAACTCATTTAGTTCTGAGCAATCATACCCAAGTTCCGTCAATTGATTCAATTCTTGATTAGAAACCCTAAATCTTGACCAAGAAACTTCATATCTTTCAAACCACCAGTCCAAATTCATTCCAGCTTGAGAATATCTTCCCCCCATACAAAACCTACATTGAGTCCAAGTTTCATTGGATTCTGAGATCCGTAAGTTGCCCAAACCCATCACTTTCAGCTGTCTCTATTCCATCCCTATACAATTAGTCTCCGGTTAATTACACCCCCCCCCCTTCCAAAAAAAAAAAAAAAACAATACACGTTGAGCTACAACCCTTACCTATATTTGAACCAATCCATCTCATCGTCTACATCATTAACCACACACAATAGCCTATTTGAGATCAAACCACAAAAATCACCCAATACAACCTAAACAAGATTTCCTTAACCCATTAAAGTTTGGCTTTGAGGCTAGTTTTTAGCAAGATCTTTGTTATTTGGCCCTCAATCACCTAAAGCTACATCATATTCCACAAATCTTTAGTAAGTATAACTGAAAATGGGAGACATGCTTTAGTGCAATGACATGCTAAACTATGAAGCAATTCTTTTAGCAATACAGTACATTAAGTTGAAAGCATCCTTACAAGATCAACTCTACACATACTATAAAACTCTAGGTAGAAGCAATTCCAGGTGTAGCAATATGAGACCAATAGTTCTTTTTTTGGCAGCTTTCATTTCATTTTGTTAGGCAAAGAGCCTGCCAGTTTAACGAAGAGGCCATCTGTATCTGATAGATCATTTTCATAATCAACAAATGGTGTCAATTATGAACCAGTTCACGAATCTCAAGAATGACTAGCCTCGGGTCGACACTAAGGGCGCGTTTGGTAACATTCTTAAAAAACGTTTTTTGCATTCTTCTGTTCTTTGGGAACGGAAGAACAGTTAGAGACGTTTGCTAAAACAGTTCGTTCTTCTGCTCTTTAAGAACGGACCGTTCAGAAAAGTGTTCGAAAGAACGCCTTTTGCAGAACATCAAAAAGATGTTTTTACCAAAGAACAGAAACAGAAGTGATAAAATTGGTTCAAATTGAAACCTTAGAACAAGTTTATCAAACACCAACTTATTCTAATAGTGTTCTAAAAATATTTTCAGAATGGATTTAAAATCAAACGCCCATTTCCAAGCAAAGAATGTCTTTTAGCACAAAAACATTAAAAAGTTGTTTTGCATAAGAACTGGTCTCTCAAAACGGACACGTTACCAAACGCATACTAACTGTTTCATCCCCAAAACCCAGGGATCCCTTCATCATACTGGAAATGCAGCAGCAACAGAAGTAACAGAACCGGAAAAAAGCAAGTTTGAAATTTCAGAAAGTATCACATGCCGCAGTACCTGACCACCTGATGCTAACAGAGCACCAAATTCCAACACCTTGCTGATGTCAAAACTGTAAAAACCCAAGAAAGAGACGATTAAAAACAACCTATGACACTTAAAAATCCAAAACTGAGCAAAGGAACAAGCAGCAACCAAAACTTTACAGAAGAAAAATATATATACAAGTAGGAAAGAGAACATGAGAATTAATACAATCATAGTTGCAAACTACAGTTACCTTCGAAAAGAGGGCTCCACCACAAATTTGGGGTGGAAATTTGGCCATGCCATAATAAGATCGTCAACAACAGCAGAAATTCCAACATCTGACATCTCAGATTCAACACATGCAAATAGATCTGTCATATTCCCATGTTTCACATTCTCAGCAATAGCCCCAATAGCATGAGCAGCAGCAACCCTTGTATCCCAGTTCTTGCTACGAAGAAACTGAGACACCTAACATCCACAAAACAAAGTGAATTAAAAAAAATAATAATAAAGAAGTTGAAGTACTTCAACTTACTATGTAACAAAACAAAAAAAAATGAGAATTATGGTGGATAAAACTAAAGCCCAAGAAATCCTCAGGAACCTTAATACCTACAAAGTTAACAACTTCTTCTCTGAATCAGTAACACACTAAAAAACAAGAAAGGACAAAGCCAAGAGGATTATAGATGTGAAACTTCACAAGGAGAACATATCATGAAATTTATGACATCTTGTAATTTCATTTTTTTAACATAAAATTTACATTTTATCCACGAGGAAGAAACAAAAAATCTTTGAAAGTTTTCAAGCTCTTAAAGGTTTTATGGGTTCTCAGCCCTGAGGTCATGGTCATAACAATAGCGCTCAACTAAAGGGGACCCCAAAGAACCTTCTACCACATGTCGACTTAGGAAAAGAAATGGATATACGAGATGCCATCAAGCCTGATCATCGTGCACAAAGAAATATACAAGGGGAACAGACTTGGTATTCATAACAACACACAACATATACAGGAAGAGACATAAAACCATACACAACATTAACCAATTTCATGGTTAACTCCCTTGGTGTCTGAAGAGTAAATTTCATAAGTAGAAGGGAAAAAATCTTTAGCAAATATATATATTTGGAGTTTCTTTAGTCTTGTCTCTTTCACATTATTTTTTAATAGAAGACGACATTCCTTAGAGAGTCAAAGGGTTACAAATTAGGTGATCAATTTATCCCTTTGAAGCCCAAACCGAAGTTCCATAGAACTATTGTAAAACTGGCTATGATTTATTGAGCAGAAGTTTGTTAAGAAGTGTCGTATTGAAAAGCTGCGCATAGCAGAGATGAGGACATTAAGATAGAGTAGCAAATCTGCAGACCTACAGTCACAAAAGCAAGTAGTGATAGTAGCAGTTCTTCTTTTTTTTTTTTTTTTTCCGATGAAAATGGTAGGAGCATTAGTAATAGGCTAATAGCAACACTAGTAATTTTTAATACTTGGTTATATTTCATTTTTTTTTATTGAACTAGATTTGCTGGTTTAAGCCAATGGTTCAACTTGAGTATTTAAAGTCAACTTTGAGTGATACTAATATTCCTCAGCTAGAGGGGGTCTTTCTAATTATAGGGTATTTTCTTTAGAGTGGATCTTTCTAACTGTAGGGTGTTTTCTGTATTCTATGGCAACTCAACCCTTCAACAATCTTAAAAGGATGATTACTTTGTTTAGACTCAGACTGGGAGAGCTAGTCTCAAGCTGAACGGGACTTCAGGCCTATGCCATACCATACATATACCAAATGGAGGGACGGGAATATCCAGCTCACCGAGATCTCAGTCCAACTTGGTTTTTTGGTTGACCAAGTTATCTCACCAGGGATACTACCAAGCAAGGGTACAAAACCAAACGACCACTTCGTGTGAATTTTCAACACCAAGGTTTACATATATTCACGAAAGTTCAAATATTTTTTCCCTGAAGTATGTAGCCTAACATGACCTTTGCCCCCATAAATGGCCAGCCAAAACAGTGGAGAAAAGGACTGCTTAGGTGAACTTAGGCCCTTTTTGGTGTCTGTCAACATTTCAGTCTTAACTTGAAATGAGGCAAAAATATGGAATCCTGAAGTAGGCCCAAATCAACCCCAATCCAGGTATGATAACTACGTAGGATTTTTATTTATGGCAGCAGCTGCCTGCTGCTGCCAACGCTCTAGATTTAGCCACGTCTTTAAAACAAGATCGGACGGTGTAACCTCAAGAAGTAGGGGTACATATGTAAATACATAATTTTATTTTTACATCTAAAAGTTTAAAGTTTTAAAATTTACAAAATCACTCCCTAACTCTACCGATCCAATTCCCAAATTTCCCAAACCCTCCGCTCCGCCTCTTCGTCCAGCCAACCCTCCGCTCCACCACTTCGTCCAGCCATCATTGTCTATTTCAACGCTCTCCTTGGAAGACAATGACTGCTATCGGTGTTGTTTATGCTCTCAAGAGGTAAGGCATGACTCTCATGGAGTTGGGCATTAGGGTTTCTACCAAATTTGGTTTTCATCTTTCCCTTTTGTAAATGGGTTCTACAATTTGATTATTTTTGTTCTAATTAGTGCTTCCTACCGTGTTTTTTGGATTAGCTGTAGAAAGATATGTCTTCACAGATTTCTGTACTTGGAAATCCATGAAATTTGTATCTTTGCTAACATCAGTTCTGTATTTTCCTTATTTCATCTGGTTCACTGAAAAACCCAAACTGCAATGATGAGCAAAAAGGAAAAAATCGTGCAAGAAAGAGGCGAAAAATCCTGCGATTAGGCTTTTGGGTAGTCTTGCCGTTGCGATTAGGCTTTTGGGTAGTCCTGCCGTCGAGTTTGGCTGCCATGAATGAGGCGGAACTGGGATCGGGTGAAGCAGGGGTTTAGTTTTGTAAATTTGTAAAATAGTAAATCTTTAAACAAAAGTAAAATTCTGTATTTACATATGTACCCCCGCGCTTCTTGATGTTACACCGTCCGATCTTGTTTTAAAGACGTGGCTAAATCTAGAGCGTTGGCAGCTGCCGCAAATAAAAATCCAACTAAGTATAGTGTAATACCCCTACTGCCAAGCTCAGGCTTCACAAATATCCTCTGTTATACACATGAATACCTGTCTCTACTTCATCTTCTTTTCCCTATGAAATTCTCACTAACACCAAAACATAAGAGTTAAAATGTTAAACTTTTTCAAATTTTATCACTTGCAGAGTTGCTTCAAGTATAAAACCATTATCTTCTATGCTAACTAATATACACAAACATGAACACAATCATGCATCAACACTATGGGTGCTCCTGTGGCTTTGCAGAATAGCAGCAAGTTCAACAAAACAATCATTTGGCAAGTCCCCAAAAACAACCATTGAGCTAATCAAAATTAAACATGACATAAAGAAAAAGACAACAGGCACAGAACTGTGAACTGGATCAGTCAGCTACCTTCCTTAGCAGGGAGTTCAAATCTTGAGGATGTGCCCTAGCAATATCACCAATCTGACGAGCAGCAGTGAATCTTGTGGCTTGGGTTGAACCAGCTAAATTTTGGTTAAGAAACACGGCACAGATATGATTAAAAGGAAAATATATGCTTGTATAAACTCAACCACGCTATCATAAATGTCAAGCCAATGCCAGCTTATATATAAAGCTTAAAAAAAATACAACAAAGGATACTGTCCAACAGGGTGAGCAAACGATGAAGACGAGATGACTGTTGAGCCATAACGCTCTGAATATACGTCCTCTCTCATTCAGACATATTGCAGAAGTGAGACACTCTTTCCAGATTCTACATCATCCATCAGCAGGCAGATATATACCACACCTGTCCTTGTATCTTTCAAATACTTGTCATAAATGATAAATACAGCTTGAAATCATCTGCAGAAGGGGGGGGGGAACACAAAGTATGTCGACGTGGTCAAGTGCCCCATAAGCCTACATTCATTGAATCAAAACTAACTAATGTAGCAATAGGAAGTGGCTGATAATATTAGCATGTCACTATGGAAAAGCATATTAGTGAATAAAATGCATAAATTGAGAAAACAAAACTAGTAAGGAATTAGTGTGAACATTTGCAGCCAATGCATGCCAATTAACAAATTAGCACCTTCAGGAATTCAAAACTTGATCAAGCAAAATATTTCTACAGTTCAAAAGATCAGCTCAATCTAGATCTATCCTGCTCCAGGTCAGTCTGTACCTGGAACCTAAAAATAAGCATGTGGACCTTCCTAAAGTTCATTCAGAGAATCATCTACTCTTGCATATTGCAAATGATTTTGTGATGACATTATGGTAGGAATGTGACTGGATAGGTTAATCACATCAAAAAGTGGATCTAATTCATATCTAGGTTAAGTTTCAAAATTCCTAAGGTTAAGGTTGGAGACAAAATTAGTGCAATCACTTTGCTGACCTTTGAATATGTCAGAAATGCTGGTTGAACTGATAATAAAACCCGAATTTGACTATCCAAATTGCCAAGTGTAAGCATGACAGCTGCCTTCCTTCTCAGTGAGAGACCTTGTCTAGTGTTTAAAGTTTAGATGGATTAGCTCCTCAGTGTTTCAAGTTCAAGTGGCCATTTGTGCTTGGTGTTTAAATTCCAAGTACTGATCCCACGGTGTTTAAAGTCCAAGTATAAGCTTCTTGGTGTTTGAACTCCTAGTAGCTGCTGGTTCCACAGTGTTTACAGACCAAGAGAGCAATTGGTATTTGGTGTTTCAAGTTCAACCTCCTCCTTAGCTGTGGAATCAGCCTGTTCTTGAACACTCATCTTCCCCAGCAAGGTGATGTAACCCAGGAGTCATGGGCCAATCTTCAGGATCTTCAGTTACGGTTTAGCAGCAGTCTAGGGCTCTTATGATTCTGCAATTATGTTTTTCAATCAAATTTTAATAGGATAACAGCAAAACTAGAGGTTTAGTAGTCTGCAGCAAGGGGGAAATAGCCTCTGGACCTTGCGGTTAGGTAAAGGCAAGGATAAAATAGGTTGCTGTAGGGTACTATTAGGTTCTGCCAATGCTGAATTCAAAGTATCTCAACAGCTATTTTTTACTGTTTTTAATTGGCAATCAGAATTCTAGGGTTTGAGGTTTGTTTTAGAGAGAGAAACTAAAACTAGGGTTAGAGTTCTACTTGAGGTCAAAGGTGAAGGGGTTGCTCTGAGGAGGGGTTGGGCTTTGGGTGAGGGATTAGGATGTTGCTGCAGTTCCAGGGTTTTGGAGGAATTTCCAGGTGCAGCAGGCTTGTGGGGAAGAAAATGGAAGATAGAAGAGAGAAATTAGAGGTAAGGCGGGTTAGGAGTGAACTTACTTGATGGAGGACGGCTGTAGGATGAAGCTCAAATAAGAAAAACAAACTTTACTAGGTGCGACAGGGCTCCAAAGCCCTGAAGCACTCTCACACACTTCCTGGCTGCAACTCTCTTCTCAATAATTTTATAAAGCAATCAACTGGTTTGAGTTACAAGCCTACATCTGCATCTAGAATCTACTACAAGTCTACAACTGAATTCTACTTGGATTCAACAAGTAAGAATCCCAAACTAACTACTGATTAGACTAGACAACTTAAGAGTCCCAAATCAGTTCCCAACTAATTAACTAAAGGACACCTACATAGACTGAAAGCTTTAATAAGTTACCCAATAGGAATTCAAATAACAAAACAGAAACAGATAATGTCTCTCCATAATATTCTAATTCTGAAACTAATCAAACGCTAATAGGGACTCAAACTAGGGGTGGACACTGACCAAAATAACCCTAATATAGTCTGGCCCCCACTGGAAGTGCCACAAGCTGACTGCTGGCTTAGGCCTTCTTTCTAGCCTTCCTGGAATGCCCCTGGCTGGTTACATCACAACAATCTAGTTCAAGTTATTTCCTGAGAAGCTGCTGCCATTAAAGGACTGCAACAATAGTAAGCTAAAGTTAATTTTTGAACTTCGTCTCTTCTCATCTTCTAGAAGAACATACAAGTAGTTTTTTTAGACTATTCTGCCCAGTCCACCATCAGAAGTTCGTCCTCTTTGGACCTGCATGCTCTCATAATAAAACCATTAAAGTCTGGTTGCAATCTAACCAGCCAATTTCCTGAAAAAAATACCCTTCAGTCTTCCTAAGAATCCTCTGTTCCTCCAGATTTAACCACTTGATTTTGTTAGAAGTTTCAGCATATATTCTTCTCCAAATTAACCTGACATGACCCCCATCATTAACCTTAACCCAACCCTCATGATACAGACCCAGCACCAAATCAGGATCTTTTTCCTAGGAATAGGCCTTCGGTTGGGGCCCCTAGGTACTAGACCTTCATGAATGTGAGGAAAGAGCAAGCTCAATGGACCTAAAACATGTGTACATGAGTCACATTTCCATCATGTGGCAAACATGTAATTCTGCCCAACTTAAGCTCAGGGGTTATTGTCCACTCTCCTATAATATTTTTTCCCCAGAACTTTGATTTCCCGGTAAACCCAAAATTAAGGGACGGATCTACACCAATCCTACCAGTAGATCAGTCCAAAATTTAGCCACATTATCCCTTCAATCCTAACGACCATAGATCCTGGTTTGACCTCATTCTGCCAAGCCAATTTCGTGAATCATCGTATCTTCCAATTCATGGGCATACTTGTCCCCAACCAAACTTGGAGGATCATATCACTACATTATTACCTACTTCCAACTTTAGCCCATTCTGACATTTGCAAAGACTAGTTTCCCATTTCCCCATATCTCCCTCCCATGGGCTATGTATCCTTGGAACTATTTGAAAACCTAACCTTTCCACCTAAAACCAAACCGAACCACCCCATGAAATTAATGAGAATTTTCACATGAAGCTACTACACCTTTTACCATTTGTTTCATCCCATCACAACCCATATCACAAAAACAACACCCCAAACCCCCCCCCCAAAAAAAAAAAGAGTCCACAGTTCAAGAAACCCTTCTGGTCCCATCTGAGTTGGTTCTCTTAAAATCTTGCTTACTAGGCACTCATTCATTTGAGGCTACATCAATTTCTTTTATGAATTTTTTTCCTTTTTTTATGAGTTAAAAGCTGATTAGCGATCTATCTACAACCGCCAAAGGGTAAAATAAACACAGTACAGATTACATAACATTTTCTCTCAAGCACTGAGGGCTTTTATGTATGTTTGCTGCTGCAATTACTAGTTTATGTCGACTTTGGTCAGAGAATGTCCAAGAGTTGTGTATTCCCAAAGGTTTAAGTAGAGTCAAGCTAGGGTCCCTGCTGCTGCTGAATTGACAGCCTTCATGAAGACATTCCACTGGATCCAGGCTCCCTGCTC
The DNA here is from genome assembly GCF_041222555.1 of Hakea prostrata. Lineage (NCBI taxonomy): Eukaryota > Viridiplantae > Streptophyta > Magnoliopsida > Proteales > Proteaceae > Hakea > Hakea prostrata. Next base: position 13,200,113 of record NC_142607.1, read on the forward strand.
CAAATATTGGGCTGTTCATTCCCCATTCCCTTCTCCTATAACTCCTTTGTTTTTCCCCTCCGAATTTTCTTGAACTTCCAAAGATGCCCAATTTTCAAGGTTACACCAATCTAACCATCAGATCTGAAGCAAACATCAGGCGCATCATCTCACCAACCTAGTGACCTTAGATCCTAATTTGACACCCCCTTCTAACTAGCCACTTTCAAGACAAATTATTTTTTGGATTTCGTTGCTCCCCAAAACCAATAAATCCCATATCTTCCAATTTAGCCTCCAAACCCAACCAAACTTAATAAGGATCATAAACATATATAATTACCTAGATTTCGTCCAAGTTTTAGCCCATTCCTACACGTGTAGACCCCAGCTCCCCTCTCATAAATTTACCACAAATCTCTTGTGGGTTACGTATCCTTGAGACTTTTGAAACCTAACCCTTCTCCCCTAAAAGCAAATCTAGAAACCCCATACAACATAAACAAGAGTTTTGATGAGGACCAACTATATCCTTTTACCATTAATTTAATCCCATTACAGCCCATTTTAAAAAAAAAAAGAAAAAAGAAAGAAAGAAACATTGCTCATAACTAAAATTTGAAGAAAACCTTCATTATTCCAATTTGAGATGGTTCTCTTAAAAGATCTTGGTTGCCTGGCAATCATTCATTTGAGACTACATAAATATCATATGAATCAAGTTCCGGAATGCATATCAAAGGATCAAATGTTCCATCATCAATGTAACCATAGCTAGGCACAGGAGCCATAAAATTCCATAACAATGGCAAAATTTGTTTTTGCATGAGGATTTCTGACTCAAAAGCATGTCATACAAAGGATCTATGCAAGTATACATTGACCAGCTCTCTTAGGGAAAAAAAGAACCTGGCTGAACATATAACACCACCACTTTTCTTTCTCCAGTAGGACAAGAACACCCACAGTTAATTAACATAACCACTACCATTCCTACACCCTTCTCTCCTCCCCCCCCCCCCTTCTCCCGCTCTTCCCAGTCCACCCCACCCAAAACAAAAATTTAACTATAGAATATTGTAATTCTGGTTCCAATTGAATCAATGGTGCAAGTGCACCAACTTCAAACTCCTTTTGATCAACAGCCCAATATTGCCCATAATCGTCCAACACCTTGATTGGATGAACACTAAGACAAGGAAACAATATCAATACTCTGCAAGAAGTGATACTCCCGAACTCCTCTATCGAGATCTAGAGAATAAATAACCCTAAATGCCCCATGCAACAGAAATCGGCCTTTATTTGTTGACATCTCGTCACTCGGCAAGAAATTGATAGCTTGTTTTCTCGTACTGCAGCACTGACCTTTAACTTCAGAAATCTAGTGACGCGATGTCAACAAGCAGAGGAAGAATGCAAACATAATTAAAAACATTACTGCTGAACCTATTAATGACCAAGTGACTAATGCTGGAACTTTCATGTTTTCCTGTGATGTTCGTAAAGGTACTAAGTTTCTTTTGGTGTATAGTAAATACCCAAATACGAACTAAACAAAACTTTTATCAACCTAAACTACACTAGGCTTTTAACTTTCAAGGAATTCAACACACCCGCCAAAAAAACGAAAATAAAGAAAGCTTCAAGGGAAGTGTGTTTGTGCGTTTGAGAGAGAGAGAGACTCACTGGACACCCGAAACGGCGAAGAAGAAGGACCGGTGGTGTAGTTTTCTGGGCGAAGCGAGAGAAACTTCTGCCGCTGCAATCGCTTCCGATGGAGTTTTCAGCAATCAATTGGGATTTGCAAAGCCTCCTGAGAAGATGAAGGGAGCAGGGAGCATTGAGCCAATACCTCAGTCACCGGAAGCCGTTGAACTTGGCCGGAAACGAAGACGGTGAAGAAGAAGGGGTTACGGTTCCAACTTCCATGTGCGGCTTGAGATTTTGAGGTTTGGTTTTCGGGAAGGGAGCGAGTCCGTTTCTTTTCATTTTATTTTATGTATTTTATTATTTCATTTACATAATCCGTAGTGATCTCATCCCTTTATCCAGCATAAAGAAATCTGGACCGTTGATTATAATACCAATCTTCAACTGAAGTTTCTCTCTCCAGTACGGAAGTGTGTACCGTTCTCCCCGATTCCGACACCGACTTCGATCATCAGAATCATCTCGTCCCGTTGAAGCTGATGCTATCGGTTCCGTGAACTACATTGATTGAATCCCTAAGGTACCGCTTGTTTCCCTAGTTTAATCGGTTACAGACTTATTGTCCGAAAATTTTAATCAAGTGAGGTTTAGATTTCGGTTTCCAATTTTAAAATTAAATTTCAGATTGGAATTTAGGGTTCTTCAGCAATTGTATTCTGTCTCTGAAAATGCTCGCCCGTCGAATAACCCTAGCCAGGTTTGTCCAATATGAAATGGGATGGGACGCTTGGTATAGCTGTGGAACTTCCAGGTTTCTTGGCAATTCTAGTAACAAGTTTTGTTTGAGATTTCTGCAATCATTCGTCTGTCAAGATAGATTCCTGAGATTACTTTTGCTTTATCTTACATGAGGCTAGGTGGGCTCTTTCTGTTTGCTATACCTGTGGAAATTTTAGGATTCTAGTCGCTGCAGAGTAGTGGTTCTTTGGTTTGGTATTATGAAATTACTTGCTGCCTGCTCTACGGTCCTGTTGGACATTGGCTGTGAATTTTGATAAATCATTTTGGTGATTAGCTTTTAGACTCTTGAGTCTTATGGAGTCTGGATATTGCTTTAGCTTTCCAGGATCAAATAAGCCATGGTTGATTGTTGAGAATTGCTTTTGTTTTCCTAATAAACTTGATTGCTTTATTGACGAGGTTCTAGTGTAAGTAAATGTGGCAGATTAAGATATCCATTGATATTGATGAAGTTCTTAACTTTTTTTTTTTTTTTCAAAAAAGAAATGAAAATGAAGAAAAGGGAAACCAATTTGGATCAGTAAGTCAGTAACGACTGTTTGCAGAAAGATTTGCAACCAATTTGAACAACAATGTGCTTAATATTTGTTTTGATATACATTGACGGTGGAGTTACTCTTCCTTGTATTCAATGGTATTCATTTATGTTTCTGAAAAGAAAGGGAGGGGGGAGGGGGGACTTCACTCTGGAGGATCCTTCTCTGGCAAATTTGTCTGCTATGAATTGCTTGATCTTGTCCTTCCATGATTTATGATTTACACTTGAATTGCAAGCTTATTTGCTTATTTGCAGGTCTAGGTTGATTTTAAACTTCTATCTAGTCTCTGGTCGACCATGACTAGTCTCAGACTATTTGTGACAAGAATAGTCAATCCCCGACGGTCGATGATTGATGATAGGTGGTTGGCTGTGGTTAGTCACACACAGTCAGTTTAAGTCCTTGCAATCAACTTGAAACCTTTTCCATCAAATGAAGAAATCAGCCAAATTGTGATGCCAGTAACAGGTCAACTTAAAGGCTTGACTAGGAGACTTAGGTAATATCCACTACTTTGCTTTGTTATATCAAACTGACCGCCCATTTGGAGTGTTTTATGTTTGAACTTTTCTTAGCATGGGTATTCTTAACTTGCCAAAGGTAGAGATAAGGTACACTGAATTAGTTGAGGCTGTGTTTTCCTTACATGTGGTGAATAGAATCAAAGTTAAGCAACATCATTGGAAAAATATTTTGAGGATAAACCATTGATAGATAAGAGAGAAAAATAAGAAGCTAAGAGTGGAACTGAAAGATCATGAAATGAAGTGATCATGAAAGTTCGTGAAAGATCAAGATACCTAAAATAAAGAAAAGAAAATGAGTTGATGTCTTCCCTTCATTTTTTTTTTTTTTTTTTTTTTTTTTTTTGATAAGAAGAAAAGTTTCATTAAATTAAAAACACTTACACCCATAATTTTGAGTTGCATTACCTGTTCCTATTAGTTCGGAATCAGATAGTGCTAACTTTTCAAACAAACCTTGGAGCATTGGGGATGGGAATTTGTCAAATATTACATATTTGGTTGTCTTAGCAACCTTAATTAACATAGCTATATGTTGTAAAGGCCATGTTCCAAAATTTGGTTTTGGCAACTCTTCTAAATTGCACCAAATTTCCTGTATCCCAATCCCTTGTGTTGCTGCCTTATCCATCCCATATTGTATTCCAAAAAGAGCTGCTTCTAGCTTGTCCGGTATCTGCACGGTTCCAAAATCGATTGACTCTATATGTCCATTTTGCTGTGCATCCCAATGCTCCATCCTGCCATCCCTAGGTGCTGGTTAAGTACTCTTGCACATATTAATACAATACTATTAGTTTGGGATGATGTTGCACCAATTGAAGTTCTCAAAGGTTAGGTTTCCTGCATTTGGGATTGGAGAATTATGAATTGTAATTTCATTCTTCTGTAGTTTAAGATTTGCAATCCAGTGATTCAGGCTATTTAACACCTTAAGAGGGTTAGGATTTTTTTGTTGAAAAACTCTTAAGATTTCTTTCCTGCCAAATGAAATAACAAGAGATAATAAAGACGGAAAGAAACCCAATTTCTACTCCAATAGGTGGTGCATTGTCTGAGACTAAAGAGGAGAGAAAAGGAGAGGGAAGGAGGGGTGTATATAGTGGTGCAGCACTTCATACATTCAAAGTGCGGAACTTTAGTGTCATTGGTCAAAAAATGTTCATAGGATAACTTCTATATGAAGACAATACAATTGTTTGACCTATTATGTTGAGCTTGGTCTTACATCACTTCAGGCCTTCAGGGGTCTTTAGGGGGGTTATTTCCGCTGACTATTTTTGGAGGTATTGGGATGTCATGGCCATTGACTCAATGCTTTTTGGTACGTCAGTTGGGTCTAGCATTAGAGGATGCATCCTTGAGATCATGCAAAGTGGAGCTTGCTTTGGATCACAGTACCCAGAAGTTGGCATCAAGCATCATAAAAGACAGTCAATGGCCTGCCTATATCCTGGTCCCATCCACCCCTCCCTGAGACCGCGTGGAGTTTGCTCAGGATCAGTCTCCAGAAGTTGGCATCAAACATCATAAAAGACATTGTCAATGATCTACCTATATCCTGGCCCCATCACCCCCACCCTCAGCACAATCCCCCTACCCTGCCCCCAACAACAAAAAAAGAAGAAGAAGAAGTTTGCCATTTATTGTTTTGCTTCCAATAATTGGCGGTTTTGGATCACCATTGTCCCCAGGATCTTTTGCAAAGCAGCATGCTAGTTTGGCTTCTGAAGCTTATCAATTTGAAGGTTGCTTCCCCCCCCCCCCTCCCAACCCTCTTGAAGACAAAATAGAGAGCTTATGTGAACAACAAAATCTCTTAGCAATCTGTCTACCGCAATTTTACTAAACCTGTAGGTTGCAGCCAGCTGTTCTTGAGACTTGGAAAGTCAGATTTAATATATGAAAGTGTTCCTTCTTACAACCTACAACCTATCAGAGCTTACACTTGCCTCACCATGGATATAACTGATAACAACTTGATATATTTTGGAAAAAATAAACTATTTTGTGTGTGTATATATATATGATTTAATATATGAAAGTGGTCCTTCTTACAACCTACAACGTATTGGAGCTTGCACTCGCCTCACCATGGAGATAACTGATAACATCTTGACACATTTTGCAGAAAAAATAAAATAGTTTGTGTTTATATGTATATACAGAGAGAGAGAGAGAGAGAGAGAGGAACCATCAGAGCTCTGAAGTTTATTACTTTCCATGGAAGCGTGTTCTTTTGTGTGTTCTGCTGCCGTACTTCCATTTTGTGCTATGATAGTTTCTTCTGTGCTAGCATTTATGACATTGATCCTACGCATTAATTGGTGGCAGGTCCATAAATCTTGTGAGCTTAGGATTTGATGCCTTGTGTTCCCATCTTATTCAGGATTAGGAATTGTAGGTAGTACACTAGAGGGGGTAAAAAGGATTAGTGTTAGTTCTCATGACATTGTACTTAAAATTTTAATTATTAATACTTGTTCTGATGCCTTATAATCTATAGATTTTCTTGTGTTCCCTTAAGTTGGTGGTAGAATTTTAATGATTACTGTTAGTTTCGGTGACTATTGGTTTGCTTTCTTGTGAATCTTTAGCTCAAATGAGTAGAGCACTTGGTTATTGCCCAAGAGGTGGTGGTTCAAATCCATCAAGACTTGTTGATTTTTCTTATGTTAGTTTAGATGATCATTCATATTCAATTAAATAATTACCATTTTTTTCCTTGTATGTGGGTGTGTTAATGAGAAAACATATGGTTTGACTTCATTGTTGATCCTTTGGATGCCCCCTTCAAGATCTACTTTTAAAAAGTACCTCTTTCTCATTTTAAGGCACCAAGAGTCATGCAATGATTAAATGTGACTTCAACATAGAGTTGCTGGTGAAAAAGTTGAGTTAAGGAGATTTGTTATCAATTTAACCAAAGCTTATTTTGTTCCATCATAGGTGGATTATTCAAAACAGGTGCATCACTCATAATCATTTCCCAAAAACATTGGTTTTAATTGTTCAAGATTTGTTGAAATTTTGAATGTTTATTTTAAATTGGTTGTTCTTATTCAACCAAACTGCTCTCATTTGATTTTGTATACACAAGTCTTTAGTCAAACAAGTAGGGTACTTGGAGATTCTCCAGGACATAATTGTTTGAACCAATACATTTGATGACTGTTGTGTTCAAGTTTAGCCTGCAGAAAGTAACAGGAATCGAGATAAGATCAAAACCAAGATAATCTGGGTTTCTGGTTGGTCAAATTGTCAACATCAGTGCCGGCACTGAGTTCTCAATTCTTGGTAGTCATGCAGGTGGACGGTATTGGTTAGTGGATATGGGATTGTTGCACAAGAATTGAGGGTCTCTTGTTTATTGAGTTGTGACGTCGCAGTAGTTTTCATTGAAATTTTGCAAAACACCATTGTAAAAGTCTTAGTTTCTCCTTGTCCTTCCAACAGGCAAGCTTTTGACATTCTTGTAATTGTGGGTTGAGAGTTGATGGTATCAGTTCATGGAATCAGATGGACAGGGGGACAGAGAGAACTAACCCAATACTGTAGCAGCACAAATCAAAACACCAGTTGTTTGCCTTGGCCAAGAAGTTCCAAGATGTTAGCAGTAAATATTGTTTTCTGACAATTTGAAGTCAAGCTTCACCCTATCTCTTGACAAGGACTGAGTGAAAAATAATGATGCTGATTCTACAACTTGGATGGCTGAAATTATGTCTTACGGGTTAGCTCTTCAGCAGCATCTTTTCAGTTGGGGATCTTCATGTTCAAAATGAAGCACAAATGAATAGAAGAACTGTACAGCATGGCATATATAATCTTTTTATCCCATGATGCTCCCTGGATCCTGGTACATGTAATGTTCCTTGTCCTTTTTGTTTATTAGTATCAAATATTTGGGGTGATTTACCCTGATTCCAATTTGTTATTCAAGGCTAGATTTGTAGGAAAACTGCCATGTGATTTGCAATGGCTGTGTATATGGTTCTCTTGGTCCATGGTGCAAATTTCAGTCAAAGCTTGGCAAAAACCGAAATCTCCAGGTTTCAACCTGAATTTCGATCGAAACCTAGTACCTTCTTCTGAAATTTTAACCCTAGGTTTCGGGCCTTGTATAATCTTTATTTCATCTGATTCATTGCCTCCTATCTATTTAAAGCGTAATATACACAATAGAACTAGTATTTTGACAAACAAAACCACCAAAAATTTATCATTCAAGTATATTAACAAATGATTGCCAACAAGTACAAATTGTATTGCATACAGGCATAGAATCATCAACAAACATGAATTATTTGGTAGAATGGTTTCATATAAAATAAGTCAATAAAATATAATGATCAATTAGATCAAGCAATTGTGTCTCACATATATTAAGTTGAAGTCCATATATCATATATACATATGTATTTTTTTCAACATACATAATTTAAAAATATTTTTAAAAAAAAAATCCAAATGATTACAAAAAAAAAAAACAAAAGGGATTTCACCTGGAAAAAAAGAGTTTAACAAGCACCCAATAAAAGCATTAAGGACAAATTATAGTTTTTCCAAACTAAATATATATCAATTTCAAGACAATACAAGATCATTTAAGGCAAAAAAAAAAGAAGGTTAGAACTGTTGGTAGGGCATATGGTTCACATTTTATTGACGCCGGAGTTTTCTTTGTAGCTTCACCAAAAAAAAAAAAGAGTTTCATTTGTATTTGTTGTGGCTTAAGAAATGTTTGGAGTCAAAAACAAAAACAAAATAGGTGTTTGAAGGTAAAGGTGTAGTGAAAATTATGATGATATCAAACCTTTTTGGAACCATAATTGGAAATTAACAAAAACCAAAGAAAAATAAGTTAAGAGGAATATGATCGAAGACTCCAAGAAATTTCAGTTGAAATCTGCAAATATTTAGATTGAAACCTCAAAATGGTTGAAATATTAAGGTTTCGTTTTGATTTTAAAAAATGCAATGATTTTGGTCGAAATTTCAATAGTTTCGATAGAAATTTATTCCATACTTTTGGTTTATAGGAATTATGTGGACAATGGGTGCTAATGCTAGAGTAGGTATCAATAATGTTTAGAGTTATGCATTTATGTTATAGGGGGGACCAGCTAGTTATAGATTTACTAACTACATAATTCAAATGGTTTATTGGTTGTTGCTTAAGAAATGTTTGGGTAAAACAAAACGAAGTGTTTGAAAGTAGGGTAGTGAAATAGAGAAAATGGGATAAAATTAACAAGAATAAGGAAAAATAGTTAAGGGTGTTGGTTACATGAATCTAGAGATTTCAAATCTCTGGATTCATGAATGTGAGAATTATACCCGTTTGGTTGTAAAAATCTCTAGATTCATGAAATCTACAGATTCACATTTTTAGGTGTGAATAATGTGAAGCTTGCAGAGATTTGAATGGTTTACAAAGAGGGTGAAATGCAAGGGAGATTTCAAAAAGCTAGTCACAATTGTACGTTATGTGAATCAAGAATCATGTCTGGATGAAAGTGATAATTTTTAGGATGAAATTCACCCCATTATAAAATATTAAACATTTGAACCAACAAAAATATTTTCCAAGATAAATCTACAAATTTTATTCCAAAGATTCAGCTAACCAAACATTAATTTTTTGAACCATGACTCCAGAGATTTGAAGTCTATAGATTTGAAATCTCTAGATTTTTGAAATCTACAAACTCAAGTAACCAAACAGGCCCTAAATTAGTGTAAATATTTAATCATGGTAGACTGAGAATATTGTATTTTTGTGTTCTCCCTCTAGATTCATCTCCTCCCTTTGTTTTTCCTTCTCTCTCCCTCTCCCCTTCCTTTTGTTCTTCATTTCAATCTTTTGATGCTACCAACCTAGCTCCTATGATGCTATGTCGGTCCCTATTGCATGTCCTACGCATTGTTGCATCAAAGGCTTTTTCCTTTTGTGTCATCGATCAAACGGGAAATTGGGTCAGCCTAGTTGGGTCTACTGCCCTTTTGGTCCATTTTGGCATAGTTAGTGATTTGATATGGCTACCGCCAAAATAATTAAATATTTTGATATTATTTTTTTGGGTATAAAGTCGCTTTTTATATATGAGGATAGGGATATTACACATATGCCGCCGGTAGGAGTTGAACCCATGACCGCTTTTTAGTATTCTTAATGTTGTATGATAAAGTGTGCAATCTGAAAACCGTAGAAAGTTGTGGACTTGAAATTATGCTGAAAATAATGGAAATCACAGACAAAAAGTAATTTGTTTATGTACATGATGAGATAAGATGTGTTTCATTTATTGGAGAATAAAATAACAATTTGTTGTATGCTTAATACGCCCAATTCTTGTGTGTATGGGTGTTTGATTGGGTTAGCTTAGCGTGGGAAATGTTAATGGGCTTAATTTATTCCATCAATTTTAGAGATTTTAGTTTGTTGATTAAGTACCTAACACATTTGGTATCAAAGTTTGCACCACATTAAAGATTTTAATCTAAAAAATGTTACATGGAGTGTAGTGATTTCCTAACAAAGCCTTTTTTTTTTTCTGCTTTTTCTTTTTTTGTTCATTTCACTTTATTCCTTAGATAAATGGTCTGTAAATGAAAACTAATTTCAATTATTAATTGACACATTTTATGGATAGTTGATGAGGCCTAGGGTTGAGATTTGAGAGTGTTTTTTTTTTATTTATTTATTATTATTATTGTTGTTGGGAAAATTTCCTAAGGGTGTGGGAAAATCTAACCCGAACTGGCCCGTTATAGTTTGAACTGAGACCAAACCGAAGCTTAATGGGCTGTGTTTGGGTTGAACAATCTCAGTTCGCACTAGTTCGGGTTGGTCCGAGCCAACCCTTGTGTGGCCCTCTAGCTTGAACCGTTTGGCCCGAAACTAGCCCAAATCCGAACTAGCCTCCATTATAAATAAATAAAATAAATCAAATTTAAATATAAAATACAAGAAAACCCCCAAGTGTTCTTTTGTTTTCATTAATTGTTTTGCTTTGGAATATGCAAACAAAAACAAGCCTATCAAAGCCCTTTGCCATTTGGAAAATGGGCTTAGTAAATATTTAACAAGTGTATTATCATTTGAAAATCTTTTAATGCTTTATTTTGATCCATTTTTACAAGTGTCGGGAAGAGGGAGGAGAATAAGCACAGACAACCCACTAAAATTCATAAAGATGTTAGTTTTCTTTTGTATATTAGTTCTATAATTTTTATTTTTTTGTAGATTTTTCTTTTTTTAATTTTTAATTTTGAACACTCAACACAAGAGACTTGGAGATAACTTAATGCTTATATGAGTTCACATGTCTTGATAAATTCCACACATCAACAAAGTACTCAAAGCATACCACTTGTAAACTTGAACCCAAATAGTTAGTAAACACAATTATAAATCGTTAGCCCAAACCGTTAGTCAGCCCGAACCCAAACCACATCGATCCGAAACCGTTATTTTCTTAATGGGCTGTGTTTGGATTGAATGTTTTTCAACTTGAAATAGTTAGGCCCAACTGGAAATTGGCCCACCCCGAAGCGTTGACACCCCTAGAAAAATTAGAAGTTATATTCCAAGTTGGTGAAGTTTTCAGGACCACACCTCTTGAAGACAAACACTACTCCTTTTTGGCACAACAACTGCTTAATACACCCACCCCGTCCAAAATAACTTCGATCTGCATTTTAAATCCATCCTTACCAACCTGCATATCCAAACAAAAACATTGAGTTATAAAAAAAAACTCCATTACCAAGCTTTAACTAAGGCATTCCAGACTCTTGCAACCACCAAAGCATTTCTTAAAACAAAGTGTCATTCATTGAGCTGCGTTTGTTTGTTGGAATAAAGGTGAGGTGGGAAAAAGGTGGGTGGAAAAATTCTTAAAAAAAGTGTAGATTTCTTACTTTTCCCTTAAATCCCAAAACTGTAGATTGTTTGGTTGTTTAAGATAAGAAAGTGAGAGACAAAATTTTCTTGAATCAAGAAAAATTATCTGGTGATGTGGCATCCCAACTTTCCCACCCCAAGTCATTTTAAAACCCCATAAGTTTGGTGAAACTTTGTAGAAAAGTTTGAAAAAGTAAAAAATAAGACTCACCATTATTACTTTTCCACAAAACTCTTTCATTTTCTTCTCATTCTCACCCACAACACACGGGATCCACATGTTGTTTTTTTTTTCATCCCTTTTTTCCCACCCCAACTTGGCAAACAAATGCAGCCTCAAGATGTTTTCAGTGAAAAACATCAAAGGCGTTTACCAAAAAAAAAAATCGAAGGCTGTGCCAGATTTGAGAGTTTAAACAAAAAGTCCCTTTCCTTTTTCCCCTCCTAGTTTTTCATTTTGTTTTTTTTTTTCGTGCTACACTCAGACAGGAAAATCAATCTGGAGATTTTAACGTGGGACATCTCAATCCAAGCCGTTGGCTCCCGGCATGACAAGCCAACATTGGAACCATTAGATAGGAATCCTATAATTTTCAACGGAATGACAATATCTTTGACTCCCATTTGTCGGCAGAAAGCAAAGCCAGAAACCTCTTTGGAACCTTTCCACCACTCCACGTCGACGCGGTGCTGCTCGTCGAGTGAGGTGTAGTCGTGTAGAGCCCCTTCGTGGGAAGAGGGAGAGAGAGAAATGCTGTAACTGTCCATCGCATTGAAGCAAAACCTGTGAAGCGCTGAATAAAAGCATCGATTAATCCATCGATTGATCCATTGAAAGAGTTTGAGACAGACAAGAGCAATGGAAGGAGCCGAATCGGAGCCAACTCGGATAGTTCTTGCAGTGAATGAGTCTTCAATCAAAGGTTATCCACATCCGTCGATTAGCAGCCGCTATGCATTCGAATGGACTCTCCAGAAGATCGTTCGCTCGAACTTTTCCGGCTTCAAGCTCCTGTTTCTCCATGTTCAAGTCCCTGACGAGGATGGTACTCTTTTCTTACGCAATTTTGATTTGAGTTTTCTCATTTGCCGTTTTTGTGTACTCTGCTCTCCAAGATTATGGTTCTTGGTATTCGGATTGATTATTGGGATCTTAGAAAACGTTCTTTTCACTTTTTTTTAATTTATTCGAGAACTCTGATTCCTGAAGCAAATCTTCTTTTTATATTGGGGTGACAAACTGGGGAGAACAAAGCCTATGGTATTGTTTATTTAGTTGTTCTGGAAAAGCAGGTATAGGCATATGTGATCATAATTTGCATAAAATTATTAATTCAAACCGTCTGATCCACCGCATGCAGATCGGTTATCAACCCGTATAGATGGATTTACATCTTTCTGATCAATCTGAGGCTATTGAACCTTAACAAAAGCGTTTAGAATAGATGAAATTTCCTAAAGAGGATCATGAGCTGTATACTTGAGGTTCGTCTGGTCGAAATCAAGGGGATATTGTCTTTAGTATATGTGAAATGTTTGTATGCACAAAAAAGCTCTCCATTTTCTTGTTTGGGTTTGACAACAACTAATTTGCTGTGCCTGCCTTCCGACCAACCAAATACTGCCTCCCCACCCCACCCCCCAAAAAAAAGAAAAAAAGAAAAAAAGAAATCAATCTTTCTTCTTCTCCTTGTAATGTAAACTCAATGTGGCAACTAGGCAACTAGAATGAAAAAGAAAGGCAGGGTGAATAGGTTTGATAGGATCAGTATCTGTTATCACTGACCTCCAATATGTATTCATAATGTTTAATCACATTAGATAGAGTGTAAATAGAACTCCTATTTAAAGTACTACTCAAGTAATACACAAATAAGCAAACTAACCTAAGACTCACAACTATATGGGGATAGAGACAGTCCTTCTCAAGCTGGAGTATGCCTGTAACAAAAAGCTCCTGCTCAGTGCAAGAAAAACAAATATTAAGAATGAGATCAGTCTTGAGCATAAATATTAGCCTTACACGCTGGTGGACAGAGAGAACTTCATTCAGGTAGCAATAACAACTCCAGCACATCAACCATCGGCAGTAGATAATAGTCTTCGAGTCCAACCAGCAATGAGCAACATATGCCGCAGTGAACTCTAACCACAATCCATAAAAGTCATAATAGAAGCAACAATATCAAAGGTACTTGACAATAAAGGCTGGTAGGAGGTAGTTATGTACTCACTACTCAGAGAGAGTAAAAGGGCAAAATTCAATGGCCGTATCAACATCACCTCTCTAGGAAGGGAAATAGTAAGTTGGATTCCACTTGAACAGATGTAGAGCCCCAGTCAGAGGTTTCTCATAAAAATTTCAGTAATAAATAGGCAGTATAGGTTACTGCAGACTGGCATCATGTTGCTGTAGACTAATAAATGGTAAGAGTTTATTGTGGACCTGATGGGCTGTATCTGTTTCTGGAAACCAAGTAGGCTGCATAGGTTACTGCAGATCAGACAACATCATGTTGTTATAAACTAAATAAACGTGAATTGTTGTTGAATACTGTCCTCAGATACAACTGTGGCTGAGTACACAAACAAATAAATAAACTTCGAAGAGTAGTTTTGAGCAAATGACTTGAGCAAGAAAGAGAACAGTAATTTTTAATTCCAATTAAAAGAGTAGTAATCTTCAATCTCCCCTTGATGTGTTGCATTATACAGATAACTATTGACAGTCAATAAGTAGCGTCAAAAGGGAAGAAAAAATAATCTCAATCATCACCTTAGGGTAGCAAATACTAACAATTTCCAACCTTGCCTTATGGTAGCCAAGGAAGTGCCATGCAAGCATTAATCTTTAAAAAGTTCAAATCCTAAGCAATCAGTTCAAAATATGACAATAGTTATGGGAAAGTCAAAGCAAATATACCAATTAAGATTTACTGAGTAGAGGCAGAGTCAGGATCTAAAATAAATTAACAGATAAATCAGAATCAAGGAAGATGGGGTAAAGCTGGATCCCAGTAACAAAACTAAGAAAAAATTTGGAAACTAGGAAGCAACATGAGAGGAACCATAAAGGAATGTGGCCCAGCATCAACATTAGATCGAGATGGCCCTTTCTAGTACCTCAAATGCTGGTTGAAACAACCCTTTCCAGGGACTGATCTAAACAACAAGCCTTTGGGCACTAGCTACAACCATTCCTATATCCTCAGGATCAAGTATTGGATCTAACAGCCATAGATGAAATATAAATAGAAAACATCGACGCTCTCTCTCAGAACTGAACATAGGAACTTTGCTGTGCGGGGATGGCACAAGAGATGATGTGGCCTTAATGGATAGGAGTCCATACAGGTCATCATCACTCCAAGGATAAGAATGAGAAATATCAGATAGTAGGTCTCTTTCCTACCTGCATGGCTGGAATCCAGTAACAAAGAAAAAATATGGAAACTAGGAAGCAACACGAGAGGAACTAGAAAGGAATGTAAGTGGTTGACTGGTGGGAAGACCACTGCAGTTGCTATCTTCATTTTTTCCCCCTTTCTATAAAGGGTCAGTATAATGAGAGGGAAGAGGGGCAAAAGAAGTAGGAGATTCAGCTCAACAATTCAAAGGAATTCTAAACTTAAACAATGAAAGCATTCTCTCAGCCTCAAGTCATGATGCTCTAAACCTAATTGTATAACACCTAAGACTTCAAGATCTGGGGCCAAAAAAAAAAAAAAGGCCCCCCCCCCCCCCCCCCCCCCCCCCCCCCCCCCCCCCCCCCCCCCCCCCCCCCCCCCCCCCCCCCCCCCCCCCCCCCCCCCCCCTAAGCCATGAAATGTGATCTCCAAAAAAAAAAAAAAAAAAAAAAAAGGGGGGGGGGGGCCTCCCTCCCCCCCCTCCTTTTTTTTTCCCCCCCCCCCCCCCCCCCCTTTTTTTTTCCCCCCCCCTCTCCTTCTTCTCTCCCTCCCCTCCCTCCCCCCCCCCCCCCTCTTTTTTTTTTTTGTTGGGGGGCGAGATCTCGCGAGATATCTCGGTTTCTTCATAAACCGAGACGAGATCAAGGGCGAGATCTGCGAGATGGGATATCTCGCTCGAGATCTCGCCATATCTCGCCATATCTCGCTATATCTCGCCATATCTCGCCATATCTCGCCATATCTCGCCCCAAATCTCGCCATATCTCGCTGGAACTCTCAATTTTTACCAAATTTTTTGTAGATTTCAGCCAAAGTTTCACTTGCAACTACTCTTAGCACATCTACAACATCAAAGAAAACTCAATCATCCTCTACTTGTCTTATGAACTTATGCATTAATGACTTATATAAAACTTCTAACGGTTGTATACTTTTATCATTCTATTCTTGAAAGTTAAGATTGTAATACTCATATGAATGTTATCTTGATGACATTTAAGTTATTTGATGTATTTGATACACATGATTTTCATTTATATGCCTTAAGGTTTTATATTACATGTTATATAACCTTGCATTCTCTAATCCTACAGCATTAATGGTTTTATATTATATGTTATATAACCTTGCATTCTCTAATCCTACAGCATTTCGGTTTCACAATATGGGTAGACTTAGAAATCATACTTAGGGCTGTTTTCTCACAAATCCAAGGCCACTAGTGTGTTCAAAAGGCATCAAATAGGCTAAAAACCAAGTTTTAGCCTAACTGGGACCTTAAAACCCACCGAGATGGGCTACCGAGTTGACGCCCAAAAAATGGCACATCTCGACCGAGATCTCGCCGAGATGGTCGAGATCTCGGTTTTTCATGGTAGCGAGATCTCGCTCTCGAGCGAGATCTCCCACCAGACTAGTTCAACCTCTCTGTCTCTCTTGTTCTCTCTCTCTCCCTCTCTCTCTTCCTCTCTTCCTTTCTCTCTCTAAGCCGAGGATGGCCAGATGTTGGATCAGGAGAATCCCTCTGTGAGAAGGGACATTTGCCTATTCTGTTTATCACTACCCTCTCTCTCTCTCTCTAAATCCTCTCCGTAAAGGAGCCTTTGTCCTCTCGTGCCATTTTTGTCTGTCTGTTCCCTCTCTTCCTTTTCTATTTCTCTTCATCCTGATCTGTCTCTCTGTCTCTCTCTCTCCTCTTCTCTTCAGCCATCCTGAGCCCCCCTTCCCTGCCCTTGCTACCTTTGCCCTCGTCTTCCTTCTATGGCTGTTAACACTGATCAACGTTGAGCTTTCGAAGACCCTGCTCATGACAAAGATTCTGCACAGTGACAACCTCTTCACCCTTTGGTTCTGAGATTGTTGATATTAGGGCTTCTGAATCCTTTGCTAGCCTTGCAACAGCTGAATCAGCCCTCTTCGGTCATGCTACTGCACTATTTCAAGAAACCCCTTTAACTGGGTTCTCTACCACCTGCAATCCTTACCAAGTCAAGAAGAAAAGATTAGTGGGATTTCTAGGTTTGGCTTAATTGAGCTTGGCCTCTTGGCCTTGTCTTTTGGTTTATTTTGCCTAGTATTATGTATTTCATTCTCTTTCTGTGCCCTTTTATGTTTGCTGTAAGGCTTGGTGCCGCATGTTGAGCCTTCTTGGTTCTTTTGTGTATTACTCTCCCCCCTTCCTTTCATTTGGTAATATTTTATTTATTTTATGTTTTCTGGCTGAATAGTAATGAATCTTTTATTCACCCAAAAAAAAAGAAAAAAAAAGAACATAAAATTATAGAACAGTCATTACTAATCTGACCTGAAAACTGTGGATCACAGTCAGAGGGTAGTTTCCAAGAGGGAAAAATAAAGCCACCATTTGCAAATTGGGGGGGGGGGGGGAAGAGATGGACAATTTTAGAACATAAATAATGGAGAGTGTTTGATGGACATTAATGCTAACCTAGACAGAAAACAGAATTTCACGATGACAGAGATTCAACCAACATTACGAATAACACTTGAAGGCTTGATGGCTAAAGAAAACTACTATACCACGATAGGGACAGTCTCCTGATCACAAGTAGTTCTCAACATCCCTTTTTCATCAGCACTTCCTTTTTGCTTCGAATCTTGGGATGGTTGCAACTAATCTACTTTTTTATTTTAAATGAGACATACTGATTATTTTCGTGTGTATAAGGTTCATCTGAGTAAATAACCTAGTTTTGGTAATAGTTGTTCTTGTGGTGTGGTTGGTTCTAAGAACTGACATGGAATATGTATCATTGAAGGCAATTCATCAGCTGCTCTGAGAAATTTGTGGTGAGAGATCTTGATAGTTTTCTTTTGTTTTTTTGTTTTTTTTGGGTCAAAATATATAACTTGAAGATGCATCCCAAAATCTGTCAGGATTTGGCTATTTGGTAGACCAGATCATTGGCATGGTATATGGGACTATGTGACCAATAATCTGACCTTCTCTGGTGGATCTTAGTATTGTTAATTTTCTTAATTGTCTTCATGTATTCAGTCTTTCTGGATTGTTTTTTCTTGCCATTGCAGCCAAGAGGCTTAGGTTTTCAAGTCTATTCTGTTTCCACAGTTCATTCTCTTCTCCCCAAGGATTTTTTTTCTTCCAGTTTTTGATAAATCAATTGGAAATATTGCCAATTTAATCCAAATGTGTGTTTATGGAACAT
This sequence comes from Hakea prostrata, assembly GCF_041222555.1. NCBI lineage: Eukaryota > Viridiplantae > Streptophyta > Magnoliopsida > Proteales > Proteaceae > Hakea > Hakea prostrata. The sequence goes on from NC_142607.1 coordinate 13,218,113, forward strand.
CGACCCTTTCAACTAATTCTCTCGAGGTCGTGCATATCGTTTTAGATCATCGGCTAATCATTGGGTGCTATCTAGTTCTTAACTCAGCAATTCCCATTTCATGTAATTTCCTACAGAAGTTTGTTGATGTTTCTAGTAGAGGTCTCATGCTGATGTCATGAATGATTTTAGGACACCCTTGGTGTAACATCTTCTAATCCATCCAGGTTTGGGTTTAGATCAATTCATTCCATGTCCTCATTGGTAGGTTAGAATTAAGGTTTTGTAATATTAGAGCCTTTGCATGCAGAAACACGCATGCTATTGATTTCATAAATTGGATTTCCCATAGTAGTTTCACTTGCTAATTATCAGAGGCAGAACTCACCAGATGTTGTTTGCAAACCTTCTCCATGTATCCTATATGGTTGGCTCACATGATATTCTGGCAAGGACTTCATGTTTCTCCTTTATGCTGTGCTACCCAGTCTTCGTGAGAAACATTGAGAAAATCGCTTGTGTGTTTTAAGTCATGTGTGCTACATGTGCATTGAAGGGTTCGGATATGTTCTGGTTTACAGCTAGGATTCTCTTTCTTGGTTATGGATGGATGCGGAGGAACAACAGAAACTAGGTAGCAATTGTTTCTTTCTCGGTCTGGAAACTTATTGAGCGATCTCATGGTTGCAAGAAGAGGCATCATTGCCTCATGTATTGTCATGATCCCTTCATATACCTTTTTCTTTATTAAGTTTGCAAAAGATAAACTGACATATGTCATCTACAACTCGATACAACAAAGTTTTGTTGTCAAACCTGGTTGCAGAAATTCTAAACTAGTTGCTCCTACTCCTCCCAACCAAAACCCCGAGTTGTGGTGTACCTCTTTCCAGTGAATCCATCTTTACCCATACTGGTTTTAACACTCTCTAATTCTATTTGTACAATAAGTTTAGATGACATTATTCTTAATTTAACCCCATGGCGGCTGCTCTGTTTGCAAAGATTGACACCCTGCAAAGAAGAGGTCATGAGTTGAGCTCTCCTTAGGGCCCAACTAGCAAAAAAGGAAAAATAAACAAACACTATGCTTGATTTTATTTTAGTATTTATTTTTGCTAAAAAGAAAACCCAGAACCTGCCCAGATGTATGGTGCAGCCCCAAGGCAAAACCCAGTTACACAAAGCTGTGCCCCTCTCCCAGGTAACGCCACTAGTAGGGACTCAAACCTAGGTCACCACGACTGAAGCACATCATTCCTAAACCAGCTGAGCAAACCTGCCAGGGGTAGAATAAATCTTTCCTCTTGGAGTTGTAAGGAATTGATTGTTAAACCTCATACTTACAAGCTTATAAATAATATAATTTGTAAGCTTCACTAAGTTGTAGTGGATTAGTTATTATTTACTTAATAATTCCCATACATGAGCTTTTCCCAAACTTATATAATTATAATGATGTTTCTGAAGGAATTACTAGTTAATAGTATGTTGATTATGTTTGTGCTAGGATTTGCTGACATGGACAGTATTTATGCATCGCCGGAAGATTTCCGTGATCTGAAAAACAGAGACAAGGTTAAAGGTGTTCACTTGCTGGAATACTTTGTTAGGAAGTGTCATGAAATTGGGGTACTGAACAATTTCTTCCCTACACTTTGATGCCCTCTCTTTTTTCTTTTCTTTAAAATGAAAAATTGCTTTGTTTTTCTTGTCCTCTTCATTTATACTGACATGTTCATTAGAGCCCTGGGCTTGCAATGGTTTTACACTGCCTTTTTTTCAATGTTATGGATCATGGTTCAAGATAGAGATCCCACAGGAGTGATCCACCACCTGTTCATGGGGTATTGCAGGCATTCAATTGTTTCAAGCTGTCTATTTATTTTGCAATATTATGGAACTGCCTGTAGGTTCCTTGTGAAGCATGGATCAAGCAGGGTGATCCCAAGGAAGAGATCTGCCATGAGGTGAAACGAGTACGACCTGATCTTCTAGTTTTAGGATGTCGTGGACTTGGCCCATTTCAAAGGTATATTTGGAGCATGGTTCATCTACATTTCTTATGCCCAAATACATAATCTTGTTGTTACCTCTGTTTCTATATGATTGGGGATGGAGTTATTACATATACCATAAGGGAAAATCGAACCTGACCTCTTCGCTAAGAGACATTAGTCATTGCCAATGGACCAACTCTTTAGTGGTTTTCTGAGGCATATTTGGGAAAATGTGAATGTGCAGCTTTGCCCCTGATTGTGCCATCTGTTATGAGTTAACAGGTAGAATTATTTAGTTCACTGATGAAGTTGTTCGATCATTGTTGATCTTTTCTATTGCTTACCAAAAAAATTTCTTCTGATTCTTGCCAGGTTGTAGTGATGCATATTTGCTTCTGCTTTTCAATAAAATAATGTTTATATTCTCACTAAGAGTTCTTCTTTTGGTTTTTTTTCTTCTTCTTTTTACTTCTTCTTTTTGGGTTCCAGGGTGTTCGTCGGAACTGTGAGCGAATTTTGTGCAAAGCACGCAGAATGCCCTGTGATTGCGATCAAACGCAAGGAAGATGAGACCCCAACAGACCCTGTTGATGATTGAAAGTCCCCGATCTCTTAAATTTGTAATATTTCCAGACAATATTACATGTTACATCATAACATAACAATACATTTTGAAAAAATAAATAACATAGAGCTTCTGATGATTAAAAAAAGCTACAGATCGGTTTCCTGAAGAGTGGCGTATAGGAGCTTCTTTTTTCTCACTTATCATGGCCTTCCTCTATGTGCTCCATTTTCTGCAGGTCTGAAGCCTTCTCTGGTTTCAAAACCATAACCTGGCCTGGAATCCTTCCTCCCACCATCAAAATTGTAACCTGGCATGGACTCCTTCCTCGCTCCTTCAAAGCCAGGATTGTAACCTGGCATGGAATCCTTCCTCGCTCCTTCAAAACCATAACCTGGCATGGAGTCCTTCCTCGTACCTTCAAAACCATAACCTGGCATGGAATCCTTTCTTCCTACCTCAAAACCATAACCCGGCACGGAGTCCTTCATCCCTACTTCAAAACCATAACCTGGCGTGGAGTCCTTCCTCCCTCCATGCATAGGTGCTTTGGGTGCTGCCATCCCCTTCTTAAACCCACCAAATTCGAGATCGACACCACCTTCTTTTGGGTTGAAGATGAAGTCTTGCGAGTCTCTTTTGTGCTTTTTGTTGGTAGTCTTGTCCTGCGACTCGCGCTTGTGCTTTGGACGGGAAGAATGTCGGTTGCAGAATCGACCAAGGCAGCAAGCAATGGCTGATACGACGAAGATCACAGCCAATACAATGTAGACTGCCCCAAATGAACCATTGGAATGGGAAGAAGCCGACTGTGACTGTGAGACAATGTTTGGGTAGACAACCAGTGGAGGTGGGGGTGGTAGAACAAGCGACATTTTTAGGTTTTGCCTCTTGGAAGTGTGGGTTCTGGGAGGTTGGGAAGGGAGATGATATAGCTGGGATTCTTTGAGTATGAAGAGAGAGAGAGAGAGAGAGCTGATTCTGAAGGATTATCAGAGAAACATGTAGCAGGAAACACCGGGAGCTGTGAGTGGAGGAGAGTTTAAATGAATAAATTGAGTGATTAATGGAGTTTTTAAGGTCAAAAGTGCTTGTGTGGCTCCTTCATCTTTAATAAAGAGAAAGGCAAAGATATTCCTTTCTCTCACTTTATTCAAGGAGAAGGTGGGCGTAGTAATAGCTTGGGACAAGAGAAAGTTTGTTTTTGGACCCCTTTGGACTGGAATACTGGCACATCATGTCCAAAGACTGGGACAGGAACAATTAGGAATTCTTTGAAATATTATTATCACCGAATGGTTTATGATGGCAAGGAAGGGATGAACTCTTGCACAAGATTTCTTATTGGCCACTTTCAGAGGAAGCAATTTTATTGTTCATCAGATGCTATCTATTGGTGGGTCCTGTCCAATCTCCATACCATGGTATATTTCTGATGCTAGATCTATGGTTTCAGATAATGAGTATAGTACTATAGATTCATCATTACTTTATATGATGTTATCTAAAATAGCTGTTGCTTTGAAGGTCATTGTCATTTGTCTATTCTATTCAAACACTCAATGGATCTGAAAGTGTAGCTTCATTGGGATTGCCACCTTCAATCAGTGGTAGTGTATCTTTCTTATTCCAAGAATGATCTTGGACTCTGATGGGGTTTGCTCCAAAGCTATGCTTTTGTTCCTATTTTACTCTACAATGCTAGTCTATGTGCTGCTTTGCCTAACTCTTGTCCCCCATTATTTTGCTGTATCATCTGCAACCCATCTGTTTCTTCTGCTGTATCATTGGTCTCTAAATTCTGATGCCGCTCTTGGCTTGTCCCCAGGGAGTCCAGTCTTCAGATGCCTCAGGTTTGAGAGTTTCCTGTTGAGCATACATGAAGAATAACTTTGCTAACCTTGAAAGCGATTTACCCATCAGATTTCAGTCTTACAAGACCTGCCACATGTTCGATCAAAATCCCCATCCACAAAAAAAAAAAAAAAGACCTGCCACATGTTCGATCAAAATCCCCATCCACCATAACTGCTCCGTTTGATGGCTCATTCATCACTATCTACTCAAACCCAAAGGCTGCACATCTGTTACATAGTACTGCGGCTACTGCCTCAGCTCTAAATCGACATTCACAAGAACACTTTAACATAAAGTTGGAGTGACTCTTGAATTTATCAGAGCATGGTCTATCCAGGAACATCCCAGAATTTGGTAGAGCGGACCCTGACTTATCAATGTCAGTCAATGTAGTATAACTTGGGTGCAACTGGGCCAGTGCAAAATTTTCCCCCCTCCTAGTTCTCTAAATCCGCATTCACAAGAAAAATTGTTTGTGTGGTGTATATAGTGGAGGTCGAAAGGAGGGTCAAGATTTTGATCTTGACTCTTGTTTTGTGAAGTTGCTTTTAAACAACCTCGAAAGGTGAAAGGTGGTTCAGTTGGCAAAGCCCACTCTTTCACATAGGAGGTCAGAGTTCGAATCTCCTTGGGACTATGGGCGAAGCCTCGCCTATATTAATTATATAAAAAGTGCATTGAGGCGCACAAGCTGGCCCAAATGAACTTCCAAAAAAAAAAAAAAAAAGTTGCTTTAAACCACTAATGCAAAACAAACGTTCGAAATTGAAGTCTCGATCCTTGTTTCAACCTCCACCATATGCAACACAAAATGCGCGGCACCCAAATTAGGCTTCATTCACAAATGCATTTCTACTCAAGTCTCTGACCTTTAAACTGTGCATTTATTCTGACACACCCAAAAAAAGAGACAAAATTAAAAGAGTGATCCAAATGTATCCACACTTTCCTTCAACATTAAAATCAGATAGAGGAGTGCTAACAGGGGGATATAATCATATGGGTGATCCTAGAATTTGAATTATTGTGAAGAAATGGAGGGGAACATTTACAGAGAGAAATAATAAAAAAAAATTTATAATAAGGCAAGGACGTTTGAGTAATGATAGGCTAAAATTTTCTCTGGTAAATACAAGGTTGTGAGTTTGATAGCATAACCCGGGAAAGAGTAATGCTTCCCGGCTTTTGATCTATCCTGTTGCTGCTAAAAAGATTCTATGTTTTCCAATGAGAAGAAAATACAATTTTTTTTAAGTTTACACCATTGACCAGACAATATTTTCCCAAACTGTACAAATAATAATTGAAGAACATAGGGTGTGGATCATTTCTCCTGGAGAGCACTCTCTGTGCTCTCCTGAGGGTCTTACAATCACAAATTATATGGAACCCACAAGTGAAAAAAATAATAAAACATAAAAAAAAACTTCATCACCCTAACCCAGTGGGCCCTTGTAATTCGTAGTGTCAGAGAATCATAGAATGCTTCCCATAGGAGGAGACTCAACCTGGATACCTTTTTATAAAATTGAAATTTTGATATTTAATTCATTGCCTTAACTTTGTAAATGGCCTAAAAATTCCAATAGAAGCCCAAATAAGTTAGGCTCTGAAGTTTTTAGACTTGGTTTGGTGGGCTTGAGTTAAGCCAAGCTTGAGCCTCTCTCACAATTTTGATACTTCTGCAATCTCCATGGATAACTCTTCTTCTAAGACTTATTGTATTTTCATATCATTTAGTGATATATGGTTTGGATTAGTTGTAGGAAAAAATGACATTGGGGGTTGGATGTAGGGTAGGGGCACAACCTGGACTTAACATTCGAAGGTTAAAAAATGGTAAATTGGGCACCTTGGTTGTTACAAATTTGTCGAATATCATAAAAAGCTAATTACTAACAATGATCTCTCTACTTTTACCTGGAAAAAATTTTTTTTTTGATCTTTCTACTCACAAAAAAAAAAAAAAAGAAAAAAAAGAAAGATGATCTTTCTACCTATTATCTTTACAACTAGAGAAGGGGAGCCAAGTGCAGTATTTCTCATATGGAAAGATGGTCAAATGTGTATCTTTAGGGAAATTTTGAAAAATCAAGAGGGGGAGGTTGTGGGGCAAGTGCTTGTATTTCACACTTTCCATGGCTTTATGGGTATCTGTAAAGAAATTTCAACATATTGGGGGACAAAGCCCTCTTAGCCCTGGGGAAGCTCCCTTTCTATGGGGGGTGGGGGGTACAATTGGCAATGGGAGATAGGTAGAGTGTATGTCTATATTGTAGGGTTGCCTTGTTGGAGACGAAATGCATAACCAGAAAGAAGACTACAAGCAAAACATACTCACAACAATAGAGATTTTACCATTGTTCAACAAAATTGCTTACATTCACTCTAGAGAAAAATATATTTTACTATATCTTTAAAAACTCTTTACACCACGATCTACCTTACAAAATGTTGTCCTTTAGTTGTACCTTTTTTTTTTTTGGATAATTCCATAAAGACTTTTATGGGTGCCAATATATACAATTAGAACTCTACCCTTTACAAGTAATTGAAATTGAAATTATGGACAAACTATAAATTCATAGCTCCTCTCACCCTCATAATACAAGAACACTCAAATCTAACGTGTTGAAACGTGTTTCAACCTAAGACTTAAGTCAAATACGTGAGTTCTATCTTCATGGAGATGAGCTGAACCCCATACCGAGATGGGATGTGGATCATTCCCTGAAGGGGACCTGACGAAAGCCACAAACTATGTGGGTCTTCAAATAAAAAAAAAAAAAAAATTCATTATCCTAATCCTGTGGGACCTCCTGTATTTTGTGGTCCATAGCGATGGAAGAGATGATCTGGACTCAGGAAATGTCCACATCTGCTATAAACTGAGAGAAACATAAACAGCCATAAACAAAAGCAAAATCAGATATGTTTGTCATTTTTTATTTGGGTCAGTTTCTGAACACTTCCATTCAAAATGAACAAAACCAGTAGCCGGCGGGACTGGGAACCAATCAAACAACCTGTGAACATGTGACAGGTGGCGTCTCTCTGTCGGCAAATGAAGAACTCATCAGGTCCCACCGCTGTCCAAACTCCCAAGTAGGGCCACTTTCCATATTCTCAGTCTCTTCTACATATTGACAGAAACAGTAATCATTACCATTTCACAAACCAAATTTTTAACAAATTTTCATCACAGATCCTCTCCAAACTCCACTATTCTCCCAGATTCGTTTCACACCCATCTCAGCCCTCAGTCACCATTCTTGAATGAACAAAAATCCTTGTTTACACCTGAGAATTCGCACGCGCATCAGGAATAACAAGCCATGGCCGTTTTCTTCTTAAACAAATCTCACCAACCCATATTACCTAACCCCAGAAGAGAATGTCTGATACATATAATAATTTGGTAATCATAAACATGGTAATTATATGCTAATTATTATAAAGTTATTGCAAATCGATTCTTCCACTCTGCCATTTGTAGCTTTTCTGACCAATTGATGGAATAGTAAGACTACACATGCTTCAGTTACAAGTTTCCTCAGCTCTGTATTTTAATGGTTTCCTCAAACGACGTGAAGCTCATGAGTGAATCAGTGAGGTTTGAAGTTTGAATTTGGAATGTGTTTGAAAACCGAGGTTGATTTGGGTTGGTGGGGCCTTTCTTGAACAACGTAATAAGAATATTGAATAGTAGGACTATGCTAGCTACCCAGATGATCGTTGGAAGATTTGATGGATGGTCCTTCTGCTATTTTTAAATCATCACTTTATATTTTAACTAACATGGCGCAAAGCTAACTGCTGAGACTCTCTGCAAAGGAAAGGAAACAAAGAAACAAAGAACAAAGGAAAGAAAATTTAGAATGGTCCACCTTTAGAAGCTGTTTTTGTTCTATGTTTTTCTTACCGATTTGATCACTCTGTGTATTTTTTCTGAATATTTGTGGCATTGCAATGGTTTTAGCTTGTGATTGAAGAACTATTATTAGGAGCGGAGCCATGATTTAACATTAAAGGAGCCAAGTACTGATATTTTATGTAAAACGCAATAGATTTTTTCATTTATTATTTTACATTAAAAAATTTCTTCAATTGAACACCCACTATTCGTATTTGACATATCAAAAATTTTGAGAAACGAGGGAAACAATGGAAATTTCAAAAAATTGCAGGGGTGCCCTAGCCCGCCATCCCCAATGTAGCCTCGTCCTTCAACTGTTACATTTGAATACTCCAATACATGCGTGTTCTGCTGTATAGATTTTTGACTTTGCCATAGAATGTATTTTCAATTAAAATTTTAGAATATAATGGTTATTTCATGTTTGACGTTAACACCCATCTAACTTTGATAGTTTTAACTGAATTCAGACATGATTTTAGCGATAGAGGGGTCCAATCTGACTACAAACTCTATTAAAGTGACCTTAACGTACATTTAAAAAAAATTTAAGATAAGGTATTATGATTGTTTAATGTCTGATGTTAACATTCATGTGACAGTATTAGTTTCAGTAATTTTAACAAGGACCTAATCTAATTTTAAACCCTACTAAAGGGAACTAGTGTAAATTTTTTAAAGGTAATCTGATTGATTAAAAGTTTTGTCTAAACAGTTCCTGTACGAGTTTGTTTGAACCCAAAAATTTAGAAACAGGGATGTCATGAAGTTTGGCGCCATGGAAGGAGGTGGGAAAAGAGATGCACGGGCCGCCGAAACAGCAATCTAGAGACAGGCGGGAAGAGAATCTATGCCTTGCTTGTAGATGGAGAAACCTTAGAGAGAGAGAGAGAGAGAGAAGAATGAAGGTAGGTCCTTCTCTCTGTGTGTCTGCTATTCTAGGTCTTGTTCTTTGTAATGTTATTATCAGTGAGGTAGTGGGGTTAGGGGTTGAAGGAAGGTGGTAGGCCCAAAATTGAGTGCTCTTTCGGTTTTGCTCTTTCTCAAGGACCCAAATATTCCCAGTTCTCTCTCTCTCTCTCTCTCTCTCTCTCTCTCTCTCTCTCTCTTCTCTCTCTCTCTCTCTCTCACACTCTCACTCTCTCTCTCTAAGGTGACATAAGAGAATGCCGTGATTTCTGACGTGCCCTTCCAACAAAAGAATCAAAAACCAAATCAACGTCCACCACTAACCCAATCCCCACAACCAACGGTTCACATTTCAAGTCAAGCTAAACAGGGTCGAACTCAATCTCACTGTCCACTCACAGAAAACACTAGGGACCCATTGCTTGAGAATAGCCACCGACGAAGCAAATACCTCTGTAGCATAGACTTGTCAATTGTGTGTGTCCCTGTGAGACACAGAGAGAGAGAGAGAGAGAGAGAGAGAGAAGACTCAACTTTTTCTTCCTTCTTATTCACAGCTCCTCAGCTATCATACAAACCAATCAATTCCCACCCACTATTCTCTCCATCTTCATCTTCTCTCTGTCTCTCTCCACTCTTCATTTCTTACTTTCTCTTCTACTCTTGGCCTTGTCTCTGGTTCTAGAAAATCAAATGAAGTGAGTTTGAAGAGACTAAGGTTTGATAAGTAGTGCAACTGGGTTATTGTATTCTTTGTTGAATGGGCATTACTTCTCTCCAAGTTTGCATGGACACCTCTGAGTGGTTGCAGGTATTCTATGACATTGGTTTTCATCTCACTTTTTCAGTTAAATTTACATCTTTTCCTTTCAAAATTAACAAATGTATTTGTCTTGTGAATATTAAATTAGGGCATGACACAGGAGGAGGCAGGGATGGATTCATCTTCATCACCTTCTGGAGACATAATAGCTTGCTCAAGGCCTATGATGGAGAGGAGACTGAGGCCTCAACATGACCAAGCTCTCAAATGTCCTCGCTGTGATTCCACCCACACCAAGTTCTGTTACTACAATAACTATAGTCTCTCCCAACCAAGATACTTCTGCAAGACTTGTAGGAGGTATTGGACCAAAGGTGGCTCCCTACGCAACATCCCTGTAGGAGGTGGTTGTAGGAAGAACAAGAAGGTCTCTGGCAACAAGAAATCGACTGACAACAATCAACCACATAATCAACACTCCACAACCCCATCATCTTCATCCTCTTCACACGATGCAACTGATCTGCACCTGTCATTTCCTGAGTTTCAACTTCCACAGTTCACCAATCTTTGGGGTCACCCAGCTGGGAATCTTGGGAACCACCCTCTTCTGATGGACAGCAAATACAATTCTCTACTAGAAAACCCTCCTAGGCCTGCTGTTGATTTCATGGAGAGTAAGTTTGATGCCTTAGCTGGGAACACTAGAAACCATGATTTCATGGGAAATGGTGAGTTGGGTCTCTTAGGCGGTGGCCTTGGAGATCATATGGGTCATGGGTTCACACCTTCTAATCTCCATGGTCTATGTTCTTCATATGAGAATGGGCTTTGCTTAGATGGGAGCAATGCCAGTGCAGTAGACAATTGCCAAAGGCTAATGCTTCCATATGAAGCAAGTCATCACGAAGATCCAAATGCAGTAGAAATGAAGCCAAACAAGCAGCTCTTGTCACTGGAGTGGCAAGATCAGGATTGCTCTGAGGTTGGAAAAGATTCTTTCGGGTATTTGAACAATCTTGGATCATGGACTGGTATAATGAATGGCTATGGATCTTCTGCAACAAACCCCTTAGTCTAAAACTAATCCATTTACTTCCTAATCTATTTCCTTCAAGCATGACTGCATGAAACAGACGACTGTGGAAGGGAATGGCTCACTTCTTCCAAGTTTTTCTGATGATTGTTCTTTTCTTGTGAGTTCTATTCAAGTTGTAGGGTTTTGTTGTAATATCGAGGAAGATATAGTGTAGCTTTTAAGGGGAATGATTTTGTGGTTTGTGTTTCAGAAGCTAGGAAAGTTCCCTTGAATGTTGTGTCGTTTCATGTGAATCGTAAGTGTCCTTTGAGGGTACTTGCTCAGGAACTCTGATTATAAGTCTTGACTCTTACTGACTCTATGTCTCTATCCTTAATTTTTCTTTTTTCCCTTCTTTCGCTCTTTCTTTTCTTCGCGGTTTGAGGACTTGATCAGCTGGTTTGGTGGTTTTACACTTCTGGAGTGACTGACTTGTCTATGCTTGTGAAGCAGTGACAACCTTGGCCATCAAGGAATCATTTGCTGTGTACATGCCATTGGGTCAGCTTCTAATAGTGGGGCTCAAACAGAATATCATGGGACCTTACTAATTTTCCTTTACAAGACTCCATCGAGAGAATAGACAAAGTCTTTTTGATTAAGGAATCCACTAAGGCACTGAATTCCCTAGAACAGGGTATCTAGGTACGAGTGGTTGAATTTGAAATGTATTATTTAAGTTTGGGACTGAAATGTGGGCCAAGAAGTTTTCTTGCCTTAGCATTAAATTTTATCTGCACCTGCTGCCACTAATTTGAATATGTAAAAGATCTGAGAAACAAGAAATACCTCTGCAGCAACAAACAAAAATTCATCTATAACCTGGAGATGGAACCCAACAAATTTAACAAAAAGTTATAGTAATGTCTTAGGGGAACTGCCCTTTCAGATAAAGATTTATGTTTGTCTGGATAAAGCTGGTGTTTCTAATTTGGATATGAGTAACCACAACGACCCAATTATATCCTCTGAAGTGTTGTCCATGTCGTCATCTTTCCGGGAGTAAAGTTTAGGCACGTTTCAATTTTTGTCGTGTGGAAAGAAAGTTTTAAAAATTAGTTGAAAATTTGATATTGTAACGTTAGCGGGTTGGGAAAAGGAAATAGAGAAGAGAAGCAGGAAGGATCCGAAAATAGTCACCCAGAAACTGCCCAGCAGAGGGAATGTCGAGTTTATGATGGTTTCAGTTTCATTCCGGTTTGGGTTTGGTTTAATATGGCTAAAAGCCTAAAAACATGGCGATTCTGGTTTTATATTGGATTCTGATCGGCTTATAGTTTCCAAGGGTAGTCTTCAGTTCGTTATGTGACACCCAGAAACCAAAACTGGTTCTGTTTGGTTCAAGTTTTGAATAAGGTTCAATCGGTTCAATTTGAAAAGTCAAACCATCCCACCTTCCCCGGATTCTGTTGTGATTTGTCTACTGCTTGTGAACAAAATGAATGAAACGACCTTGCTTGCAGATTATCGATTTTCCCAAGAATTGCAGAGGAAAACATGGTTCTTGTTCAAAGCTTTACTTGGGTCTTGGGTAGTGCCTTTGTGACTCTGGGAAAATGTCAAAAGGATTGATGGTGCACTTCCATTACGGAAATCATAAGCAAATTGATTCAAGGATATGGATCAGAGAATAGCATGCTAGATGATCCGAAGAACCAAGATACATTCCTACACTTGAGTACATCCATGTAACAGACACCCTACAAAGGAACAGGGCTCTTACTAACTCTCTTCAATGGTAGCCTAACGGGAATAAATCAAAGAGAACACTGGTAGAAGATGGTGCATCCATATAATACAGATTATGAACTAAGACGAGGAAGATTCATCCATTGTGCTTAACTTATTCAGGAGGCATTTAATCTCAGCCTCCAACTTGGCTTTAACCTTGGGTGATAGTTTGTCTCCTGAATTCTCCAGCATAGATGTCATCATCTGAAGATTTTGCTTTATGAAGACAAGAGGCGGCGCTTCACCAACTACTGGTAGCAGCCTTGAAGCGGACGGACTCGCTGAGGTCTCCTTGCCTTCAATGAGCAAAGGGGTTGGTTGCAGATATGTGCTCCCATCAAGTCCTGGGGCCCCTGACACGGGTGATGAATAGTGAAGACGGTAATTGATCACTGCATTTCCAAAGGGGCTGACCTTCAGGGAACTGTTGTAGGCTTCTTCTGCATCAGAGTTTCTCATGAAAGCAACTCGAGCACAATTTGAATCTCCCAGAACTCCCGTTTCTCCCTCATTCAATGATCCAAACCTACCAAATATGGTGAACAAGTCATCCTTAGAAGGTAAGGAGAATCCCGGGGCAAATGTCAAGTGAAGAGATACTGCTGAAGATTGATTTTTAGTGTCCCCTTTGTTAAGATCCAGCTTCAAACCGGATGTGACATCAATTTGTTGCAATTTACTTTTTGCATTCCGTGAAGATGCTTCCACTGTTTTCCCCCTCCTCTTTCTTTTAGGTTTTGGTTCAGAAGATTGAAGAGCTGTTGCCTGAGAAGCTTCCACTGCTGCTGAAAATTCATCTCTGGTTTCCTCTTTGTTAAGATCCATCTTCAAACCCAGTGTGACATCTACTTGTTGCAATTCACCATTTGTATTCGGTGAAATTACTTCCGCCTTTTTCCTCCTCTTTCTTTTAGGTTTTGGTTCAGAAGATTGAAGAGCTGGTGCCTGAGAAGCTTCCACTGCTGCTGAAGATTCATCTCTGGTTTCCTCTTTGTTAAGATCCATCTTCAAACCCAGTGTGACATTTACTTGTTGCAATTCACCATTTGTATTCGGTGAAATTACTTCCGCTTTTTTCCTCCTCTTTCTTTTAGGTTTTGGTCCAGAAGATTGATGAGCTGGTGCCTGAGAAGCTTGCACTGCTGCTGAAGATTTATCTTTGGTTTCCTCTTTGTTAAGATCCATCTTCAAACCCGATGTGACATCAACTTGTTGCAATTCATTTCCAGCATTTGGTTGTCCAGAAGATAGATGACTTGTTGCCTTAGAAGGCTTGCACTGCTGCTGAAGATTCATCTTTGGTTTCTTCTTTGTTAAGATCCATCTTAAAACCTGATATGATATCAACTTGTTGCAATTCACTTTTGGCATTCTGTGGAAATGCTTCCACTGTTTTTTCCCTTTTTCTTTTTGGTTTTGGTTCAGAAGACTGATGACCAATTGCCTGGGATGCTAGCCCAGATGAACATGGATTATTCTCCAACGACTTCCTTCTTTTACCACTTTGATTGGTTGCCTGGGAAGCTTGCCCAGATAAACCTTGATTACTCCCAGAGGATTTCCTTCTTCCACCACTTTGTTTGGCTGCTGAAGAATCAACTTTGGTTTCGTCCTTGTTAAGATCCATCTTCAAACTGGATGTGATATCAACTTGCTGTAATTCATTTTTTGTATTCTGAGAAAATGCTTTCTCTGTTTCTCCCTCCTTTCTGATGGATTCTGGTTCAGAAGAATGATGATCAATTGCATGGGAAGCCCGGCCAGAGGAACCTGGATTTTTGTCCAAGGACTTCCTTCTTCTACCACTTTGAACAACTAGCTCTTCATAGACCATCATATAGACCGATTCATTGCAATACAAAGATCTCCTAAATCTGGAAAAGAAGCTCTTTAATGTATCAAAACGTTGAGTGCCATCTAGATGGTAAGGATTCAAAGAGATTGTAAGGAAGTCCGAGAACATTTCATCTGAAAATGCATTGTCATCCATGGAAACATTCATGTAATTGACACTGTTTGGTGTTTGAGGGATTAAGTAACTGGATTTCTTGCGAACACCACCGTCCTTAGAGGGCTTTCTCTGAGAAGTCTGACCACCATAACTTACAGCTGAAGGGGACCCGGCAAGCTGATCTGCAGCCCTATTCATGGATTCCTCTACAGAGGAAACCATTTCAGCTTTCGGTGACTCTGCTTCAGAATCCTTTGAAGAATTCACGCCTTTGTTTCCCCAGATTAGATCAACGTACGGAGGTGACAGGTATTTGCTCCTCTTCCTCACTCTCGGGGAGGAGCTTGTCTCAGGTGCTTTAGCCACCCTGTCGTCATTGGTAATGCTAGAGATTTCCTTGTCTGCAGTTGGAGGAGACACTAAAAGCTTACTATTGTTCAGCTTCTTAGTTTGAAGACCCATACTGCCTGTTGAATCTTCTGCTCCTATGTTAATTTCATTTTCAGAGTTTTCCGTCTTTTTCTTTGAAGTTGAAGCCGGTTTATCTGAGAGAATTTCCCCAGCGGCATCACTATAACCATTCCGATGCTCAACATCAACTTCCCCAGCCAGAAGCTCAGCCATGCTTTTTTGCTTCTTTCTCTGATGTGACTTATTATCTGCACTACCTGGCCACCTTTGAGATGAGGCTTGGCATGGTTTGATGACCCCATGACTTGCTGGTGATGAAAGGCAATCTACTTCTGTTCGGTACAAGGTTAATTCCTTGCTCAGATCATCTCCGATGGTTTTATGCGTTTCTTCGATTACA
This sequence comes from Hakea prostrata, assembly GCF_041222555.1. Classification (NCBI taxonomy): domain Eukaryota; kingdom Viridiplantae; phylum Streptophyta; class Magnoliopsida; order Proteales; family Proteaceae; genus Hakea; species Hakea prostrata. Next base: position 13,233,673 of record NC_142607.1, read on the forward strand.
GCACACTCTTCAGTACCACTGACATCCTCGGCCTCATGGTACATGGGCAACTGCCAGTAACCTTTAGCACGGAAGAAGGCTGACAAATGGCTACGTAACACTGTAAGCTCCAACACACTATTCACTGAAACAACCTCCGCAACATCCCTTAGAAGGGCAAGCAATTTTGCAGGTTCGTAGAGAGTGATTCTGAGTTCCCCAATCCTGCTATCTGGTACAACTACTCCTTCCCTGATGCCAGCTTTCACAGCCAATGGTCTTGCGAGTCGGTTCCGGAATTCCTGTGGTACACAAAGGCAGGTCATCTCCAACTCTACATGCTTACCAATCTCATTCACAGCCTCCTTAACAGCATTACGGAATCTCTTAGAATTGTTTTGATTTGACATAAGTTCAAAGTTCTCCTGAAAAGGCTTTAACTGAGACTGAAAACACCAGGCAAAATTGCCATTGCCAAAGTATCGAACCAAGAGATGGTCCCTCCGGTGGGACTTTGCAGCATGCTTTGGTGAATCTGAAGGATCACATATCAGCCCAGGCCACCATGGGTGACTCTTAAGTTCGGCCCACACAAAATCACCAATAGAGAACTTATGTCCGTGTTCATTTGCTACCTGATCCTCTTCTTCTCCATCTACTTCTTTTTCTTCCATGCCTTCCACATTGTTATTCTTTTTGGTCTCCCCCAAGGGAACAGTCATTTTTGAAACTTCACTGCCGGGATTTTCTCCATTATCAGATAACAAATCCCCTGAACCCTGAACCCCAAAAACAATCGATGAACTGTGCCCTGAATCTTTAATCTTCTCAGCAGAGTCACTACCATTCAATCGCGTAGAAAGTTCCTCTTTTAACAGCGCACCACCACTTCCCTTCTCATTAACTGATGAACCGTCCTCAACAGTAGCATTTCGCTTCACAGTCTCGCGATCAAAACCAAACTCCTTCCCATTCTCTATGAACTCTGAAGAGGCAGAAGCCATCCGAGTTCCACCATCCCCCAGCACACGAGTTGCCAAAATTCCATCTTTCTTCCCCTTGTCGGGCACTGAAATCACCCCTTCACTCTCATCAACCGTTCTAACACCATTAACTTCAACTCTACCCAGTAAAACCTCCGAAGGCAACCGTGATCCGGTCAAACTCTCATTAGGAAACCCAGATCCAACTTCAACAGTACCTTCTTCGAGAACTTGAGCTTTCGAAGCAACAGTGACCTCCGCTAGGGTTTCTGGGTTTTCCATTCCCTGACAAATATTTCAGAGCATCTTTTGATTTCACGAGTAATCAAACAAAACTGAAGCAAAGAACTGATTTTTATCTAATTGCTCTGAGGGCTTTGATTTCATTAACAAATTTGGTAGATATAGCAATAAAGAATCCATTAAAAGTAAAATTAAACAAGGAAATAACCAAAAAAAGTAGGAGAGAGAAGAGAAGCAACCAAAAAACGTAAAATTTTTCCCCCCAAAATACGAGAAAGGGGTGGAGCAACGAGAGAGACGCGAAAGAAGACAGTACCTGAAATCTTAAAGAAGAAATCGATGGGTTTTGCTGCAGCGATCTAAACTCCGGTGGATCCTGCGAAGAAATCGATTCATGTAACGAGGAGAAAAAGAAGGGAAATCGGAGCTCATGAGAGCTCACAGATACAGAATAGTTGAATACGGATGCTAAGACACGTAAAAGCGAGAGTGGCTCAAATTATCGGCGCTTCGTATCGCGATATATCCAAGATATATATTGAAAATATCGGATATCATTGAAGCTCATGATGTGTCATTGTGTGGCTTTTCACAGGTGGTTTCCACGTTTGCAACAGAAAGCATTTGTTGGGCACATTCGTTTAGGATAAGATACTAAAGCTGCTGAAAAGTCTTCAACGGTTGGATGAAAATCTCAGACTGAGCTGTATCCAAGAAAAGGGACTACTTTCAATTGCATACCAATCCAACGGTTTAAATCTTTGGGAATCTCAGTCTGAGTTGTATTCACCGAAAAAGTAACTATCAATTGCATCCAAATCCAAGGCTGAAATCTTCTTGTTTCTTCTTCTCGTTTCTTTGGTTATCTTGTACAGGTGTTGGAGTCACATTGGGTCCGGGGCATGCTCTTCTGAAAAGGGGTCTTTAACCCTGAGGGGTGGCTCAGTTGGCAAAGCCCAACGCTTCCACGTAGGAGGTCAGAGTTCGAATCCCCTCGGGGCCAGGGGCGAAATTCCGCCTATATTAATTATATAAAAAGTGCCTTGAGGATGTAGTCGTGGTGTGCACAAACTGGCCCGGATGAATCTCATTTTCAAAAAAGTTGGATACTTTTATATTTTTTTTCTCGCTTTACATGTGAAATATCACTATTTAACCCCTTTAATTAAAAATAAAAGTTTAAGATAAATATGATGGGTATAGATGTCATTCTGATGGCTACATTAAACCTCTAATTTCAGAATAAAAAGTGAAATTTTAATTAAAAACTAACTCAACATCCATAAATTTCTCTTATTTATTCTCTCTAGATTTTTCTAATATTTTTTTCAAAAAGCATAATTGATTTTTTATTAAATTTTTGTTGTTCTTTTTTTCTCCAAAAATTTTGATTTTAATAATATCAATTTAAATTTCATTAGAATTCAGCTATTGATTTTATCAAATCTAATCATAATCATTGATTTTTTTTTTAAATTCTTAAACTTTCTCCTAAAATTTCAATTCATGTTAATAGAAATTTAAATCTCGTTTAAAATTTCAACCATCATTTTTATCAAATCTAATCGTAATCATTTAATTTTAATTTTGAATCCTAAACTTTCGATTCCTCTTTAAATTTATGTTTAGAATTTCAGCCATTAATATTATTAGATCTAACAATAATCATTGAATTTTTTTTTACTTAATTTATGGAAATTGACTGTTTTCTCCATATTTAGTTAGTAGATTTCAAATTTATCTTTTTTCCTATAATTTCTCTCACTGTTTCTGTCCCACATTTTTCTTTCATGATTTTTTAAAGTTTTTCTCTCACAATTTTAGTCCCTATGCTTTTTTTCAAAATATTTTTTGTAATTATGTATAATTGTGTTATCTATATTTTAGTTCTCCTATTAATTTACCTAAAATTTAATAATTCAGAGGTTGGGTCCCGCATTGGCTCACATAATATGTATGGTAAAAGACATTAGTGCTCGTTCGACGAATAAGTGATCTAGACTCATTATTCGGCCCCCCATGTTCAATCCTGGCTCTGCCCTTGCATGCTCATTGTTAGTGTTTGGTATGTATGTTGGAAATGCATTTCAACTTGCTTTTGCGTTGTCAAAATGATATGAATGGATATTACCATAAAAAGAAAAATAATAGATTGGTATATTATTGAAGATTGGAAATTCAATTCATATTGCATTAGTAAAGGCAATTCAGTAATGAAATAAATGTTGAATTATGTTGCCCATGGAGGATTGGTAGAATGTTAAGAACTTGACTTCTCAATGGAGTGGTTAGGTCTATTGGTCTTACTGGTCAACACGTGAATTTGTGGACAAAAAATTTTAAAAACGTAACCCTGCATTGAATTAAAATTTACAACGTGAGGGTCTCTCTCACAACCCTACCCATGCTCATTAGGTTTTGTAATGTTGATTTGTTGATTTATTTACTCCAGAAGTAGGTTTCTTCACTGAGGAGATGAGTTGGAGATATGATCTGTTGATTAAGGCTCTTTTTGGTATCAATTATGAGAAATTTTCATTATTTTAAATTGTTTGGCATTTATTCTGAATTTTATTTTTATTTAAAATAATAGAAAAACCTCCAAAATCCATAATGAACTTTTTGTCCATTATGGATTCTGATGAGAATTTCATTATCTTCATTTGTGTAAGTTTACTTAAAGTTCTATAAGTAAGATGAGGGTAAAATAGTCAATACACATTCTTTTATAACAACCATATTTTTTCCTTCTTTTCTCACTTGTTTACTATCATTTTTAACAATTTTTTATCTTGACACCAAACTTATTTTTCATTTCATAATTTATTTTCGATAAAATTCACCAAACCATTTTTCATTCTTGACCAAAAATGAATTCTTGTACTTATTTATTTTAAATAGGCATAATAGAGAATGAGAATTGATACCAAAAAGAGCCTAAGCTTCTATGTCCCGTTACTCTTTCCCATAAATACATTTTTCAATGTAATCAAATTATCAGATCAGATATATTCATGGAAGGTATACTTGAAAAAAATGAGTTAGGAATTAGGATGAACAAGAACAACCGTTGTGAGTACCCATTACGAAGAGACCTAGAAGAATGGTGGATATTGCTCAAGCATTTCATAGAGCCTCTAAAATTGAAAATAATAAATATTTGTTTAACATCATCACTTTTGATTAAATTTCTATGAATTTTATGGGATTTAACAAGTTTAAGACCAAGTGAAGTTTTTTTTTTTTTTTTTTTTTTTTAAGGAAAAAAAAAATTATTTAAGAGCAGCCACATAATAGAGTTTTTGGTTTCACCCTTACATTACAGCGATTAGCTGTTTCCTTACCTAAATTAACATAAATTTCCTTAAGCATGGGATAGTCAAATATAGAATACTTAACTTGTTTTGTTGTTTTGGCTACAACTACTAGTCTATTGATATTACTAATCAGCCAATGTCTATTGGGTTTAGGCAAGAAAGTTAGCGGACCATAATTGTTGCTCTATATTTCCTGAATTGCAATCTTCAATGCTTTAGCTTTGTCCACTCTCGCCGGGATTACTACAAAAATTGCCTCTATCGCATTTACATTGTCAATTCTTCCATCAGATGCGATCAAGCATCTGATGCACATTAATGGTGGTTGTAACAGCTCATAGGTTGATGAAAACAAGACAAAAAGCAAGGAAGGCCACCATGTAATACTATTGAAAGTTGTAATTGACATTGACTGTAATGTAAAATCAAGAAGAGAAAAAATGATTTGTATTGAATTCAATGCCAAATTAGGCATTTTTGTGAACTGGAGATATCCTTCAACTACTGTAATAGCTTCTATGTTGAATGCATTACTGACAAAAACTCTTTGAAAAATGAAGACTTTTAGGTGGGGTGGATATAAGAAGAATCAAGGAGAATGATTTGGTCCAAGGTTTCCAACTACTTCAACTACAAATCCATGTCAAAGTCCCTCCAATTTTCTTCAAAAAAGATGGAAGTTGGGACATAGCCTTTAGAAAATTTAGTAACTTTACTTAATGTCACAGTCATGAATGAAAATTAGAGGTTTTGAGAGTCCTTGCATGTGGATCTTGCTCTATGTTTAAGAAATAAAACCCATACACACTATTAAAGTTTACTTTATTATTTAATAATAATTAAAAAAAAAATCATTTTGAGAACAAATTATCATTTTTTGTCCAAAAAAATCGAGATTTTGCATCTGCCTCTCTAGTGCTATAGAAAAAAAATAAATTTAAGAATAAATTATCACTTTGATAACCAATTTGCCCTTTTTTTCTTTTCTTCTTTTAATTTAAAATTTTGACATGCACAACCCCATCTGCCATGAAATTCACGACTACCTTTTTAGTCTATAAATTACAAAAAAGTATTATAATTCAAATAAAATTTAAAATACCATCAAAATATCATTATATATATGTTAAAATATTCAAATACCCCTTGGCTTAAGTCCTATTTGTAAAATAAAAAAATCATATCGACATGGATGAAGAGATTTCCCCTTCATCCATCTTCTTCATTGATTGAGTTGAGCAAAGCCTCAAACGGGAGACGAAGGATCCTCATTTCCCGACCAGTTATTAATCCTTGTTAATCGCAACCTTAATTAGCACCCAGAACGATTTCCCATGGAAATGGTTGATTTCAGCTGAGATGAATTAGACCCAACACAAGCAAATCTTTCTGCAGTCGATCTTCGGCACAATCGATTGGATGTTAAGGAGAGATGAAGGTGAGCTTCGCTTCCTGAAATCAATCCATAACCCATCTTGATCTTGCTCGGTATATCTTACCGTGGTTTTTTTAAAGACAACCCTTGTGCACCTCTTCTAAAAAAACAAGGTAACACATTTTCTACCAAGCATTTCATCGAACAACAACCCTTAATTTGCAAGATATATGTACAGAGAAGTCACAATCAAGTATCTCCTCCATCATCCAATCACAGCAGTCGCAAAAGTCGCCGGAGATCATCAGTAGCACCGGCAACAACCCCTCCGGCTCCGGCATTACAGCTTATTTTTTGCTTGACGGAGAACTTAGGTAAAGGCAAGCTACTCGGCGGAGGAGACAGGTAGAAAATTGATCACGTTAAAATCTCATCTTTTTCCTCAAAACTAACGAATGGGTTTTTAACCCTGGTCACTTCCTGGGGGAGATCACTGAGTTTTGGTTCTTCCTGTTTCATCGATCTTGAACCCTTCTTCTTTGAAGTATTACCTGGAGAAGACTTCGGTTTCTCTACTGTAAGATCTTGGTTTCTAACTTTACTGGTCTTCCTAGTAGTTGGTGGACATGAGATGCCTCTGTTTCTTGTGGAAGGCCTGTTGATGGGAAGTGGAAGCAAAGGTGGTTTCTGACTTTCTGTTGTGGGTGTTGATTTCCCAGAGAAAGGAAGACAGATATGGTGGAAGTCCCATTAAGAGACCTCTGCGATGGAGGTTTAAGATAAGGTTTTCTGAAGGCAGAGGAACAGTGGCATGCATATTTATATTAGAATTTCGTTGGATTTGTTTGTAAGAAGAGATGGTTTGATCTGAAGAACAAGCCATGGCAGAAACCTCCATGTTAAAACTTAAGAAGTTGTTGAGATCTAAAGCCCATCACAGGTGATGAGCTTTAAATATCAGAATCTAAAAAGGAAGATAAAAAAGAAAGATCAAAACCTATAAAGAGATAAAGGAAATCTATGAAGAACCTGATCTTCTCTGTTTAGAGATACAGAGGATCAGAAAACCACCCTACATCTGCAACCTACTACAAGTCTCTTGGCTGTCGAGATCCTGCTTTACAGACCAGACCAGCTAACGACTATCTTTTTTATTATTTCAATATTTATGAATTTTTTTTAAACACTAGTTACGGGATCTTTAGTTTTTAAAATGTTTGGTATTTTCAACCTTTGCTCACCTCAATCACTGGAGAAGATGGGTGAAGAGAGAATCTCTTCATCCATCTGGCTAAGATTGTACTTCACAAATAGTGGTTAAGCTAAGGGGTACTAGAGTCTCTTAACATATAAAGATATTTTGAAAAAAGAAGTCATAATTTTGTATTTTATACTAATCACAGTGGCTATCTTTCTTCAAGTGAGAGATCGGATCGAGAAACCATCCCCCAAAGGGTGCTGCTTCGGTCACCGGTGGTGTTCCAAACCCTTCCTCATACATAGCGGAGTGATAACGAGGTAGTGGCTGGCCAATGAAGGACTTATTCTGAGTGGGGCATCACCAGGTGGGCTCTACAGCATGGGGTTCGGTTAAAGGTAGGGCTTTCGATCTCCTGCCGCGGCTACAACATAGGAAAGATATATAGTATTGTTTATTTTCTGCTCTTCTGCTGTCTTCGATGTTGAACTTACCTTTCGTCCTTTTACTACCAGAGCAGAACTACCCACTGAGCCATGGCGTGTGGAAAGGGAATTTCCTATATCGTCCGGGGTTACGGTCTCAGGTGCTAGGTGAGGCTGCCGCTTCAGCTTCATGAGGTGGTTAATCAGCGGGCATTCCTCGAAATGGCGAGACGTTCTTCTTTCGTTTCGAAGCGTTTTGCCAAGAGAGTGATATTAGGTAGCTGCCCTGGAATGAAAGATCAGTTTCAGCGCTTGCTCAAAGGAAGATGAATGGTTCTGTTTGCCTGCCCGTAGGGAATAGCACAGGCTCGACTCCAGTTGTCGTCTGTCTAACTGTCCACGAACAAAAAAAAAAAAAAAGAGGCATGGGGGGCTTATTGGAATTGGGACCCCAAAGAAACTTGGGCATTTATTACTTGGACTATAGTGCTACGTCAAATTCTTAGGGGTTGGCAGAGTCAAGGCAACGGTGGTCCCTAACAGATTCAAGGCAGCGGCAACGGCAGCGGAGCCCAAGTGCTTGGTTGCATGGGCGCTAACGCGCAGTAGTTTGATTGCTGGGCACGCTAGCACGCTCCGGCTTTCCCCTTATTTGTAAATGGTGCTCCCCTACAGAATCGCCTGCAGAAGCCGCTATCGCAACTAGAGCAATAAACAGTAGCGCCAGAGGAGTATGTGCAGAGCCCGGTTTACAACCGGCCTGAGTGCATTCTTTTTTTCCTCGTCCGTAGGGGGTTACGGTCTCAAGTGCTAGGTGAGGCTGCCGCTTTAGCTTCACGAGGTGGTTAATCTGTGAAAGGTGTTCATATTCTAAAATTTATTTGAATTAAAAGACTTTTTGTAATTTTTAGACTAAAAGGGAAGTCACCAGCATAGTATGTGGGAGTGTGTATGTAAAAAAATTAAATTAAAAAAAAAGGACAAACTGGTCATAAAAGTGATAATTTGTTCTTAAATTAAGTTTTTCTATAACACGGGAAAATAGATGCAAAGTCTCAAGTTTTTGGATTAAAAATAACATACACCAAACCTCAAGGAGTCTAGATGAAAATTATCTAACTAGTTTAAATAAAGAAAATGGTAGAAGAAGTTAAAAACGTACTTATCACTTTAATCTACTAAGTAGTTAATAGAATGAAGAACGTTTGACATTAATCTTACATTATTGTGTCTTACACTAATGAAACATAAATGTTAATCCTCGCCAATTTGAACTTCTTGCACATCATTCCAGATTTTAAAGACCTGACTTTGTAAAAGAGATTTGAGACAATAAAAAATATAAAAAAAAAATATATATATATATATATATATATATATATATATATATATATATATATATATTTTAAGGTGTAAGAAAGTATAATTTACTAATCAAGTTAAATTCAGTCATGAGATAACTAAATGGTTGTTTAAGACATATTCACTTGTCAGAATTTGGATAGCCAAACAATTTTATTTTTATTTTTATGAATATAATTCTATAGAACCTAATTCCACAGAATCATGATTCTTTGCAAACGTCATTTTAAAGTTGATTCTAAAGAATTACTAACAATTTAGGAGCATCATGCCCGTGCATACTATGCCCATGCTCTCTTCTTTTTTTTTTTTTTTGGGTAGAAATGCACGTTTATGTTCATTGCTCATGTGTATAACATGCCAGGTCTAAAGTATCGATATCAAATATTCTAACGGAGAAATTGAAATAGAAATTGCCGTAGAAAGGCTATCATCTCATGTTGAGTACTCTATGTATTCTCAATGTAGGTAAATACACTCCCCAAAAACCCCCCCCCCCCCAAACCCCCCCCCCCCCCCCCCAAAAAAAACCACCCCCCCCCCCCCCCTCTTTTTTTTTTAATTTCTTTCCCACACCCCCCCCCCCCCCCCCTTTTTTTTTTCTTAAACCCACCCCCCCTAACCCAAAAATCCCAAAACCACAATATTAAATACCAAAACACCATAATTAAACCTAAATTATCTTTAATTATTAAAGCCCCCCAAATCACAAAACGCAAAGTACTACTCAAATCAAGTAAAATTAAAAATGCAATTAAAAAAGAGGGTATGTTAATAAAATTAAACTCGACTACTATTTTGAGTTTTTTAATTGTTTGATAATTTTTTTAAAAAAAAAGGATATGTTGGGATTTTTAATAATTTGGATTTTAACTATAATGTATTGGTTTTTAACAATTATTATAATTGAGGGTAGTTTAGTATTTTAACTGCTGGGTGATTACGATAATTTAAAGTTTAAAAAAAAAAAAAAAAAGCCAAGGGTAGTTTGGGGTTTTAGAACAATATTCAAACGAAAAAATTGAGAGAGGGGAGGTGTTTGATATATGTGCTAGGAAGAGGGGGGAAGATTTAAAGGGGCTAAGAATGATATTTACCCATCAATGTATTTTATTGCAATTTAATTGAGAGACGTATCGATATGTTTCCTATCAGTTATATACAAATATGAATTAGACTAGAATGGTATGGTTTCGTGAGATGCTTCCTTGATGACTAAGTATCATCGATAGCGTGTATTCTATGCTATGCATGGTTTGCAGGCCTGCCCAGTGCCACCTACCCACGCTGCCACGCATGCTATTAAATTTTACCCCTGTAGATGCCAATTTATTACCAAAAGAAAAAGAAAGAAAAAAAAAGAGAAAGGCAATTTATAAAGCGAAAAGAACAATTTCCATCGCGTGAACAAGTCATCAAATGCAGACTTTGGATTTGTTGGTATAAATAAAACCAAATTGCAATTCTATAAAACTACTGAAGAGTGAAGACTGAAAGAGGTTGTGGTCTTTGAAGTCATTTCTGGAATGGCAATGGAAGCAGTTGATGTTCACGACATCAAAGCTCTTCTCTCATCATCTGAGAGGGATTTCCTTATCAGGAACAACGGCGAACAGGTTTTCTTCCTTCCCTGATTTGTTTGATTTGTTTTTTTCTTTCTCCCTATTATCATCATCTCATATGGTTTCGCGATTGTTCCTTTTCTAAATGTGTTCTTGGATTCTGTTTGTATATGAGTTTACAAACTATCTGGAGATTGATCAATTAGGATATCTTAACAGATTAGACCCGCAACGATCAGATTCTTTAATTTGATGTTAATTATACCGCATACTAGGTTAACTTTCCGGACCCTTTGCATAGGTTTCAATCTATTCCCAAAAGACAAGATCTAATTTAGCAGACAGCTAAAACAAGGTAGGACCCCAAGGATAGAATACAGTGAAAGCGGAAAGTTAGCCTAGTATTTGGTAGAATTAACATCGATTGTGTCTTCTTGGCAAAACCGGCCTCTGCAACTCATCAAAAGTGAGAACAAGGCGAAGAAGGTTGAACAGGAAAATTATTGAATAGTTTCCTCAATTGGGTTTTATCCACCCTTCACCGTATTCTATCCTTGGGGTCCTACCTTGTTTTGGTTAACTGCTAAATTATATCTTGTCTTTTGGTGCCATATGGCACCATTAAGGGGATTAAAGTCATTCAAATGATCAAAATCATCTTTTGCTTCATCAGACCCGAACCAGCTGGTAATTTCCCTCTTTGATTGGAATAATCTTAATCTTATTAAAACATGGATATGTAATTGTCTTATATTCTTACGGGTGCAGTGTTGAAATTGAGTTTATTTTGTTTCTTTTCAAGTTGATTTTTAGCTCTAATTTAGATGTAATAGGTAAGTGCAACACTCTATTCAGTTTTTTCAATTAATGGGTAAAGGTTTGATCTGTGAAAATATTTCAAAATTTTGCAGATTAAATGTGACAAGTTGAGTGGGAAGAATATTGCACTATATTTTTCTGCCTCTTGGTGCGGGCCATGTCGACGTTTCACTCCAACTTTAGTGGAGGTCTATAATGAACTCCTTCCACAGGGTAATTTTGAGATAGTATTTGTCTCGGCTGATGAAGATGAAGATTCATTCAGTGGATATTTCTCCAAGATGCCATGGCTTGCAATCCCCTTTTCGGACTCATTGCTAAGGGATCATCTTAATACATTGTTCTCAGTAAGGGGGATACCCTACCTTGTGATCATCGATGGAAATGGCAAAGTTGTTAGCCGATCTGGTGTGCAGATCATTCGTGATTATGGAGTGGAAGGGTACCCATTCACAGTAGAAAAAGTCGCAGAGCTAAAAGAGCAAGAGGAGGAAGCCAAAAATGCGCAGTCATTGAGTTCTATCTTGGTTTCAAAATCTCGGGACTTCTTAGTTTCAAACAATGGGAAGAAGGTAATCAAAGTTAAAAGTGTTAGATTTTATTTATTTATGTAACTTGAGTTTCATTTATTATATTTTGATTTAAGAAATCAAGTTTATTTGGTGGATTTTCATTTCAGGTTCTAGTATCTGAGCTTGAAGGAAAGACAGTAGGTCTATATTTCTCCTTGTCCGGTTATGGTTCATGCTTGGAATTTACTCCATTACTTGTGAAGGTTTATGAGAAACTGAAGGAGGGAGGAGAAAAATTTGAAGTGGTGTTGGTCTCCCTTGATGACGATGAAGAAAAGTACAAGGAAGACTTCCAGAAAATGCCCTGGTTAGCATTGCCTTTCAAGGATAAGAATTCCAACAAATTGGTCCGGTACTTTGACCTTAGCACTCTTCCCACATTGGTTATAATTGGGCCAGATGGAAAAACACTGAATCCCAATGTTGCTGAGGTCATAGAAAATCATGGAGTTCAGGCATACCCATTCACACCTGAAAAGTTGGAAGAACTCGCTAAGATAGAGGAGGCAAAGCTAGAAGCACAAACTTTAGAGTCAATTTTGGTTCTGGAAGATCGAGATTATGTTATTAATAAAGATGGCACCAAGGTAAGGCTTCTTGGACTTGCTAACACTTCATTTGGCCCTTGAATTAAACACTCATTTTTTTGACTTGAAGAAATTGTCAAATTGCAATCCCTGACCTGCCTTTTTCTGTGCTTACTTATATATGATTTCACTTAGGATTTCATTTCTCCTTAGCAGCTGATTAGGTTATGTCTAAGAGCTTGTATGCTAGTTTGGATGGTAGAGAGCGTCTTGTTAATTTTTAAAAAGATTCATACAGTAATGACATGTATTTCCTTGACCTCTCTTACGTATCTGACCCCAGTCAAAACTTACTTCCATTTCAGATTCCCGTCTCACAGCTTGTGGGGAAAAACATCTTGCTATATTTCTCTGCTGAATGGTGTCCCCCATGTCGTGCTTTTCTGCCTAAATTGATCAATGCCTACCACAAGATCAAGGAAACAGATGATGCATTCGAAGTGATTTTTATTTCTAGTGATAGTGACCAAGCTTCTTTCGATGAGTTCTTTTCAAAAATGCCATGGTTGGCAGTCCCTTTTGGTGATGAAAGGAAAAAGTTTTTGAGTCGCAAGTTCAAGATTTCAGGTATTCCAACTGCATTAGCTATTGGCCCCACCGGCAAGCTGGTCTCCAAGGATGCTAGGGAACTTTTGATGGCTCATGGGGCTGATGCTTATCCTTTCACGGAAGATCGCTTGAAGGAAATTGATGCAAAACTTGAGGAGATGGCAAAACAATGGCCTAGGAAGGTAAAACATGATCTCCATGAGGAGCACGAACTTGAGCTTACTCGATATCCAATATTCGGCTGTGATGGGTGTGGGGAGGAAGGCAGTGGCTGGGCCTATCACTGTGAAGATTGCAACTTTGATCTCCATCCAAAGTGTGCTCTAGAGGAAGAGGAAGACAAAGGAGAGAAAGATGATATGAAAGATGTTGATGCTAATGGTGGGTCTGAGCAAGCTTCCAAGGAAGGATGGGTCTGCGACGGAGAGGTTTGCTATAAAGCTTGAGGAGTTGCCATTGCCATGAATTTGATAGTTGGGGTAGCATGAGTCTATGATCTGCTTGCTTGAGTGTGGACTTAATTATCTTAATTATCTTGGCTGAAATATATCCGTAGGGTTGCTTTGTATTTAAACGTATGGTAGCTTTGGTTGTGTTGGAGACTAAAAAGTATAACCACAGGTTTGAGCATGTTGGATATGAAGTTCTCTTCCTGGAATATGCTATAACACATCTGCGAGGAAAATAATAATAATACACATCTACCAGTTTATTTATTATTTATTATTATTTATTTTTATGGCACTCATCTTTTTTCTATGTCTCACCGAAAACCCGACCATTGTTGGCTATTACCGCCTCTCACCCTGCTGGTGGCTATTGCCCTCACCTCCCTCTGCCGGAAATACTCACCACCGACTCAAAACCCATTATTGAGTCATGAGGGAATTCGAACTTGAAACATGAGATTTACCAAACCACTTGGGAATGAGTTTTGAGATCACTAAACCACCACCTAGGTGGTATCGTTTGAAAAGTGTAACTCTAAGCAAATGGATAGGTTGTTTTCTTCCATGGTTCTGTAATCATGATTTCCATGACCCATGATTCATCTGTAATGTCTCACTTCTCACAATCAAATTTTCTGGAAAAAAAACTAGAAATATTTCACCAAATATGACAAAAATTAATAATAAACGGAATTAGTACAACCACATAATGACAACAAAAGGTCAAACACAAAATATCATTCTCTGTAATTAAGACTCCATCGTTGTTTTGTGTGTGAAGACTATGTGTACAAGAGAGAGTCACTCTCGCAAAATGAAGTTCTCCAATTCACCCCAAGGAGGATCGTTGAAATTTGGGAACTTGATATCAAATTCAGGTGAGAAGCCAGTCTCTGTAAAAAATGGTGATGTTGTCCCTTATTCCCAGAAAACCCACTTCGCCACTGTTGAGCTTGACTGTGACTGCTCATCGATCTGCACCTTCTGTCGGCCCAGAAAAATTGCTCATCAACAATTTTATCGGGTCAAACCGGTTCAAGAAAAAGGGTTAAAATGATGGATTATGGATAAAATGACTATTTTAGTTTTAAATTAACAGAAAAGTTAATCATTCGCAATTACAAAATAGGTATAGTATAACTTAACTTGTTTAAAGAAGACAATCAAGAATTATAGACCCACTTTTCAAAAAAAAAAAAAAAAAAAACAAAAACAAAAAAAACAGAAGAAAGAAAGAATTAAGACCTACTTAATGAATGCCCTATAAAAGATTTTTTTTTTCTTCAAAGAATATTTTTATATATATTTCTAGTGAGGGAGAAGATTCTCTTTGAATATGCTCCAAGACAACTACGAGAGGAAAAAAAAAAAGAATATGCTACCTATTTTTTTCTTTTATTTTTTCAAAGAGTACTTTCGTATGTATTTCCAAAGAAGGGATGAGGTGGTGGAGGGGACATTAGATACGTTACATATTTCCTTGAGAGAGTTGAATTTTTATTTTTATTTTTTTTTAACTTTTATTTTTTTTGGTTTGCCAACCCCGAAAAAAAAAATTTTATATTTTTGGGTAGTTAAGACTTAAGAGAGTCGAGCTTTTAACCCTTTAGTTGGTTTGCCAAATGAGCCAACCTCTTCATGATACCTTTCTTAGTCTTGCTGGTCTTGTTTCCATCTTTTGGTGATTCTTTCATTCATTGATTGGAAAACTTTTGGTGATTCGTTAATTTTCTTCTAGATAAATAGTGATTCGTTATTGACTACACAAGAAAAGTTAATGTTCTCAGTACAAGCAAGTTGCATCACATTTTTAGCTAGAAGGAATCAAGAGTATGTAATAATTATTGAATTTTAATACCTTGTATTTTGTGAGTTCATATAAATATAATTAGGTTATATTTGTAATTGGATTATGGTTTTGGATAATTACTAGTATGAAATTAAAATTAATAGTATCGAATGAGGTTTGGTAGATCATCGCTAGAAGTGTGCAAAGATTTAGAAAAATGATGATTAAGGAACCGTTTGGCTTGAGGTGGTTTTTTTTTTTTTCTTGGTGGAATTTTTTTTTTCTTGGTGGAATTTTATTTAATATAATAATAGGGTTTTGTCCAGCGTGAAAAATGCCAAGTTTGTTAAGGAAGAGGGATGGGAACAGCCAGCGCCAAAAACGGAAAAACGCCAGTGGAACATTTCGGGGCATTCCGAGAATCGAACTCGGGACCTCTCGCACCCAAAGCGAGAATCATACCACTAGACCAAATGCCCTGCTGATGAACACGTTCTTGTTAGTAATATTCATAAAACAATCAAACAAAATGTTCAGGGCAGATCCATAGTAAGTGCAGGTCTTTCCTGTGTGAAGAATATCATTTCCAATTTTTGCATTCACATCCAAAACATACCGGGGACAACAGATAAAAAAATTTACCAATTCCTCTAATTGAAGAGGTCAAGGTTAGATTTTCCTTGCTGGTATATTGAAATAATATATACATTAAGGATATAGTCGTGGTGTAAATGAACTTCAGATCCAAAAAGAAAAAATGCTGACACGGATTATGGCTTTAGGGTTAAATAATTAGTGTAATTTTTTTTGGGTAAACAACTAAGGATTATATCACTGAAGGGGTGGGACAGCTTCTTCATATATAAATTTGAAGGTAGTCAGTTTTTTCTTACTCAAATACTTTGGACTAGTGGACTCCAAGGGTCCTTTGCTCACATTCCATTCTCTACACAGTATGAGCTTGTCAAATGAAAACTTTAGAAAGATATGAAAACTTTTTTTTTTTTTTTTTTTTTTGGGGGGGGGGAGGTAAAACAAGCATTTTCATTATGAACTAAAGAGATAGCTACATGTTACTACAAGGTTTGAATACATATATCCAACATCAAGCAATAGAATTTGATCTATTTGTCATACATGTGATGGATAAGGTATTCTAGGTTAGAGTGTTAGGGAAGCCTCTGAACCCTAAAAAGAGGACTATAACCACAGCAAAGAAAGTGGTCAACCAAACTCGTACCCATAAGCTTACAAGTATAAAGTAAAATAGCTATGTCCAACAAAAATAGGATTTGTCAACAAAATTATCACCGAACAAAACCCAGAGGCACCAAAAGCAGACTCAATCATGTAATTGACAAACCCAAGACAAGAATCATAGAACCCACTATGAACATGAGGATATTACTAAAGGAAGAAGACTACCTTGGGAGAAGCTTGAAGTAGATCAAGAGCTCCTGGAAGCCCTTGTTAGGAAGGGCAAGGATATGAAACATCTTCCAAGCCCTTAATTTGGATTCACTACTCTCCATGATAGATCCAAAGCTATGAATCATAGAGGTGTGAGGAACTAGAAATGCACAATTTTTTTTTTTTTTTTTTGGGGGGGGGGGGGGGTGGTGAAATACATGCCGGAAGAGTGGAGGAACACATTACTGAAGTGGAGAATTTTCATGATACTGAAAGCAGAGGTAACGCTACATTGGGAAGAAGAGGGAGCGTAAAAAGACATGAGAACAAGAAGAAGATACATGGACTAAGAGAGGGGGTGATGGCATGAATGATAAAACTCGAGGTTGCAGAGAAGAAATCATTATAACTTAACATCAAATATCTATATTGAATGAATAACATTAACATCAAATATTTACATTGAATGAATAACATGATTAGACTTGGGCATTATGGAACTTGTACACCCTTTGTGCTTTGGGTGCTAGAACATGAATGTTACAGCATTAAGTAGATAGGTGAAATGGAATCTATAGGACTTCTCGACAAGAAGAGGATTTTACCATCTGAAGCGTGTCTTCCCATACCAATATGCTAATAGAGCTATCAAGGCAGCTATAACCACCATAGCTGTCGTGTGCCAAGTGTAAACCTGCCTCCGAAATGCAAGAAGTGGTGCCAGTGGTGGGGGTGGTGGTTGCCGGCTAATTGACAATGCATAATCCAGGCCCCGTCTTTCTAGCTCAGCAATGTCAGCAATCACTGGCTGGAGCCTGGTGACCTTAGCTATAGCCTCATACTCCTCTTTGGTTCCACCTTCCAGAAAAGAACCCACAAGCCGACCATTATTAATCCAATAAGCTCCAAAAGATTTTCCAGAGAAATCTCCATAGTGAACAACCTCCCCAACATTGTCTCCATAAAACTGCCATGACAATGTAAACACTCTCGAATAGAAGAATGATAGGTAGTCCAATTCACCAGCCTTGTCTGGTGCCATTAGTGCAGCAACAGCATGCCTTGCTGACTTCCGTGCGAAATCAACATGCTCAACCCTACGGATCTCTCCAAAGAGTTTGACTGGAAAAGCAGCAACATCTCCCACAGCATAGATTGAACTGTCACTTGTTTGCATACATCCATTGACTTTGATTCCACCCTTCTCAAATGTTAGTTGACCCTCAAAAAGTTTAGTGTTTGGACGGCTTCCAATTCCCACCAAGACCATGTCTGCCGATAGTCTAGTCCCATCTCTAAGGACAACTGCTTTCACCTGTAATTAAGCAGAACAGTCCCCATCCCCATTTAAAGATAAATTGAGCAAGTACAGAGCAACAATCAGATCCATGATAAGAGAATCAGAAAGTACAGTAAATGAAAGAAACCATGACAAAGTCTACATTATTTAGATTTCGCTAAATTAGGAAACCTGTCTGCTAAAGGTGGCACATAATTGATGCTTTCTCACTACCCCGCTTTCCATAGAAAAAGGAAATAAGGAAATAGAAACTTGTGTTAGTATGTGTATTTTTCGGGTGGGATTTTTCTTTTCTTCTTTTTTTTTTTTTTTTTTTTTTGGGGGGGGGGGGGGGGGGGGGGGGAATAATAACTGTTGAACTCAATGACCAGCACAACCTCTTCCCAGTGGATTTAATCAACATAACACAGCAAATTTAATGGAAGAATTGGATGTGAGATGGAAACTCATTGAGTCATTTATGAACCAAACTAAGCCCTATTTCCACGAAGTTTTCTACTGAAATGCCAGCTGAAATAGCTCATGTCCCTTTCTAGGTTTGCAATTAGACCCAATCTGATTGTTTGCCACCCTGGATGTGCACATAAGGAAATGAGGAACACCATATCATAACTATTAAAAAGTATGTTTTGACATTGATCTAAATCATAGACGCTATGAGTGCATGGATGAAACATGCCAACAGGTATCTCCTTAATGGGGTGCTGCCAAATCCTTATTATTGTTCGTTTCTTGCCACTGACAATTTGTCAATTTATATTGTTGGAGCATTTTTTAGACTATGATACATGCATTATTACCCCTTTTTCTTTTATTAGCATGTATTTGATTTGGATCTTCACCAGTAAGCACCAAGATGCCTCAGCAAGCTAGGTTCCTAGAAGGTGCCTTGCCTAGCTAGGCTAGTCTGTGTATGTGGAATACTATTTCCATTCTCAACTTTATGCTTGATGAAAACCTGACAAACTTTCCCGGCAAATAAATACATCATTGCACTTCATTATGTACGGGGTTTAACTGTACTCCAGTGAAAAAGTCATCAACTTATCATTAACTGGAAGAAGAAATCACAATACTCTGGTAAAAGCAGTACTTTTTGGGTATAATTGACTGATTGCAGCCTTGTATGGTTTATACAATGTTGGCAGGCCTAATCTGTTGCAGAACAGAGCCTAAACCCCTCTGTTCCCAAATATACCAAAAGTTTTAGTATTCTATGTGAAAATAGATAGATACCCAGAGTTAGAGAGATTCACAATCCGAAAATATATTCTGGGGGCTGATCCTAGACAACACCTTTCTAGATTTCTAAGGTACACCAATTACCATCTTTGCTGATATCCTGATATCACAACCGAAGGACTTGCTGACCAGCAATTTAGATAGTGTTTTCATTATTAGCTCCCACATCATGAGCACTGGTTCAACATAATGTTGCCAAAGCCAGTTGCACAATTGACTAGAGCTGTTGACAACAGATAAATTAATAGCTGACTTGGTTCATTAAGTTCACCGCAGATAAAACATTATTTCAGAAGTTTGAGAATGTCATCATTACCACGTACGAATCATGAGATAATATGCAGCAGGATAAGAGTTACCTTCCCACTGGAGTCATTTTCAAATGATGACACTACTGTTCCTTTTATGAACTTCACTCCCTTCTTCTGGTAGAAGTCCTCATAGAAAGCGGCAATTTTTTGGGTAAAGAGACGATTCACTACATTAAACCATATGCATTCAGAGGTTTAAATGAAGTAAGATTGATCTCAAAAAAATAAAATTCACATCTCATATTGTCCACCAAACAACAAATATTTAACGGGGAACTTATAAGCATACTTTTAAGAGTATAGTTATATTTTGTGAACTGCAAAGATGATTAGCTATAACTGCAACATCCCACAAAACAGGAATACTTAGGTTGTGCACAAAATTCATCTCCAACCCCAGACTGAATAGAGAACTGTTACCAAAATAAAATGCTCTTACATTGACGAATCTAGAATTAAAGCATAAGTCTAATTGATAAAATAAAAAGAAATCAATCTCACTGGCAACAGAAGGAAGATACTCATAACATGAGGCAGACTAAGAACAAGTTCTAGGTGATCCAAATCAAATTGGAACCACAGAGAATCCAGATGTTTCTAATTATACATCTTTTAAAAAGAATATAGGAGTAACATCAATAAAAATAGCTCCTGTAATCATTGCAAACCTTTGACTAAACTTTGCTTTGTTAGATGATCATCCTAAAGCTAGTATAAACTTGTAAGAGATGATTATCAGGGAACACTTAAAGGTTATAACGGAAAGTAGATGACTATCTATGCCAGACAAATACAAGCTGTAATGAACTTGCAGAATACTGCTTATGCAAAGAATATGCTAGCATGGGTTATAAATGATGACCCAAAAAAAAGGAAAAAAGAAAAACAACCTTGAAAAGAAAGTTCATACTTACTGCAATATGCCCCAGGGAAGACCATGGTTACATTTATCTTATTTATGACTAAAGAGGCAGCACACTCCATGCCAATGTACCCACCACCAACAACAACAGCATTACCACCAACACAAGATTTCATCACATTAACAAGCCTGGTTGCATCAGCTAGATCCCGCAAATAGCACACATTTTCTGCACCTGATCCATTTACTCCAATTTCTTCGAGCTTCAAAGCCTATACCAAAGAGATAAAACTCAAATAAGATTTATTTGTTAATTTTTACCACTGAAGACTGAACCTTCTCAAAATATCATTCTCAACACAATCCTATAGTTTTTTTTAATGAAAACATAGCATTAAGTTCTCTGTATACAATGAAGTCCTTGGGAGACATTCAGAATATTCCCAGTCAAGGCACAATACTGAGGAGTTGTGATAATTAAATGATCAGATTCCTCACCCGAGCACCTGTTGCAATGATAAGAATCCTATAACTTATAGTTTCTCCATCATCTGTTAGCAAAGTCTTGTTCTTTACATCAGCAGATTTTACTCGAGTTCCAAGAAATAATTCAATTCCTGGAAATGATAATCACTATTAGTAGCTGTATCGAAAAAGACAAGTACATAGGAGTTAAACAGGATCATACTTTCCTTCTGCTGATAAGATGAAATAGTTGAAAATATTGCCAGGACCAACAACACAATGGTGTTCCAAGAATTCTTTCACCAATAAGGATATATGTATTTAGTTTGAAATACATTAATTCAAAGAAAATTCCACGGGGTGCAACAGTCAGGAGCTCCCATCAATGGTCACCACCATTCATGGCACTTCAATGGCTAAAAAGTCTTAATGCAAATCAAGGTACAGAAGTTTATTTCCGTTAGAAAAAAGAAAGCTGTTGAAAAGAGACTGACCCATGGAGCTTAGGTATAGCTGTTCTTCTGGAAAGAATAAAAGATGCTTCTCAAAAATGGAGAAAAAACTACAGATATGGTTTAGAGGATGGGGATGACTCATTTACTGTTGTACAAGATATTCTTGAGCAGCAGCTTGAATGGTGAAGATGTTCTTGAGATGAATAAAAGAGAAAGAGGAGAGCAGAGAAGATATCAGGTTGGGATGCCAAACCCATATGCATTGCTCAACGGCACCAAAACTTTAAGAAGTCATATTCTCCCATCTCTAATTGATGGGAGATGTATTACATATATATTGACCTTCTAAAATTCCCAAATGACTCATAAAAGGATCCTATTTGAATATCCAGGTAATGAGCATGTCTTTTCTTCTCTAGCTGGCCAGGTAATGAACATCTAAGTTGCACATTGAGCTAAAACCATGTATGAATATCCATTATTATTGCAACTCAGTTTTAAGATTTTAAGTTTAGAAACCTCACGCTGCCAGACACTGACTAAAATTGATGTAGGGAATTGAGAAAATTCCATGATTAGAACTAGAGATGCGAACACTGGCATATCCTATTTTAAATTCACTATGAATAAATCCCATCTGCATACTCATTTGTACAGCATAACTTTCATCCAAGTTAGGCTTGTAAACCTCAGAGGTGTTTGGTGCCTTACAATGTTTACAAACACCTCTAAAATAATTAGAAACGAAAATCAAAACCACCAATTAAGCATTAGTTTGGTTATTGGTGTAATAGTTGGACAATTAACTATTTATTGAAGTTCATAACAACTGGTAAGTTATTTTGTACAAAATACAGAAATACAAAGATGCAAAAAATGTCCTATATGTCTATTTTATATGAATCACACTAGACAATGATATCTGACTACCAGCATTTTATCCAATGAGGGAACTTTGGAGATGCATGTCATCAGAACAATTACCATGTTCTTTATACCATTCAGGAGTCAGCCTTTCCTCATTTGCGCCTACACATGTGTGGAAAGATGGCAGACGTGCAGGATCTGCAAAGTATCACAAGTCATAACCATATATTACTACATAAACTACATGCACAGGCATGCATCTATAAGAATTTAATAGTAAATGCCCAGCTACCCTGGGATCTGATTTTCTCACCTATTAGAAATAAGGGTTTCATATTGAACAATGATAAAGTCAAAAAGGAAATATAAAATCATCCATGCATCAATATGAATTTTCTCATTTCTAGAAACCATAATTATGAAGATGCAAGTTCTTTTCCTAATGTAAGCCAAGCCCTTACTCAAGCGAGCCTCTTGAGACTCCTGATTTCCGATTTTCTTAAGGCTCACCTAGAATATTGATGTGTTCAGGTTGACCCCGAGGTCCAAGTGTAAATTTATGGGAAGATTGGGTGTTATACATTCTCATTTTGTTTGCCAAAAAGGACAACCTACATGTATTATATTCTTTAGAGATGCCTCCAGTAAATACAAAAAGAAAAAGAAAAAGAAAAGGAAAAAAAAGAACTGCCTTTTAGTTTTCCATCTGAAATCAAATGTTTTTTCATTCTCAAGGTTTTCTCATTAGGCCATCTGTGTTATGTGCATATGAAAAGATGTGAATTCCTCATAAACTATTTTATAACCTTGAACAGAGATAATTGGAAGGTAAGGATCCATGTAGTCAACCCCATTGAGTTGGTACAAGGTTGAGTTGTTGTTTAGGATTTCACATATCAATATCTTAAATTTATCTTTAAAGACCATAATTGTGGAAAAAGAGTACTTCTAAAAACTGCAAAGTAACTTCCAATAGTTTACTGCATACCCACATCTATATTAAAAGAGAAGAAATGACTAAGAGAAAGAGGTGGAGTGCAGTTTTTCAGGTTATGTTTCATCCTAACTCCTGACATACTTCATTTTTAAATAAATGGCATGAGGATGATTTGGATACTCTACTTTGTCAAAAAGGACAGGACCATCCATGATTGAAGGTACCACACTACACAAATACTTCAAAATATGGATTACTTGTTGATACATGTTAGATACTGACATTCCCTGAATAAGAAATATAAAGTTGGGGAGCTCATCAAGTTCTTCCATTTCAAATGAAGCATTAAATGCTAATGACAGATATGGAAGAGTCAAATATCAGGCTACTAAGTGTTCTTTTAGCTACCTTCAGGAAGTAAAAAGCCTTTACTTAGTGCAGGTCTTTCATAAGGTGCAACCTGCAACAATTGAAACAAAGTGACATCATGCTAGAAATTTTGGACTGAAATGATCAACAATTTTAGCAGGGATCACCAACATTAGACCATCACTAAAGCACTGTATGAAGGCACTGCTGGAAACTTCTATTCATCCATTTTGGGTCAAGCTAATTGAACATAAACTTTGAGATATATTTTAAAAAATTTACATGCAACAGGTTAAATAGAAGCCAGATGAAAGAAAGGAATTCTTTTCATCTATTTAAAAGTCTGTGCAACACAGAACCCATGTTTACAACCCCATACATGAAGAATTTATATAGCCTCTTAAAGTGGAAAAGATGTACATCATATTTGACTTCTCTGCCAGATGTTAGCTCATCTTCCAAGGTTATAACCCAATTTGCAAAGCAAGGAAAGGAATTCATCAGAATCAACAATAAGATCATCTGATCGGATGGGACTTTTGCCAAGATAACTCCTTGGATGAGTGAATCATAGCCACAGAGCATAGGAAAACAACAGCTACCTGACTGGTGTTTCTCAGGCTGGTGACACAGTGTGTTGGACCAGTTGGCTACTTGGCCATGTTGTCCATCTCTCCGGTTTATGGTAGAGATGCAGCCAATTTTGCTTCAAGCATGGGTTGGCATTTGCAGTCCAATGATCAAGTTAGCAACAAGAAGGGACTTAACTGTCAAGTTAGCATGCTACACAGTTCTGCAACACTACAAGCTAAGAGCAAAATTAATCGTCAAGTATCACTGGTTCTCAAAAAGGATCTCAAGATGTATGTAAACGGGTATCACGCAGATTGCGTGAGAAATTTAATGGTGAATTCAGTGTTACTCTGCACAATGACGAAAAAACGAAAAACAATGGAAGTTAGCTGGAAAAGACTGTCACAGTTAATAACAAAGCTAAAGCTCTCAACCTATTATATCTATTGCAAGCCTAAACCCAATTCAGCATATACGTTTCTACAAAGCCACTGCGTTAGCACTGGAACTCAACGAACGAGCACTAAAAGCAGAGAAAAAAATGGAAGAATGTAGGAGCTTTACTGTCTCTTCAGAGATGATGCAGAGTTCACCATAAGAGATTCCTCTCTTTGAAAATTCTAGAGCGGCATAACCAGCAGCAACACCCCCACCAAGAATCACGTATACGAAAGCTCTTCCCATCTCTCTCTCTTCTATATCTGTTTATTTCAGTCTGGTCTCTCAAATGTCTCTCTGAAACCCAATAAATCCTTAAGATGGTAGAAATGGAAACTGTGCTTGAGTGGGTTTGAAGATGACGAGGAGATTCGATTCTTTAACTCATGTACCACTACATCTGTCTCTGTCAAACAATGTTCCATTCTTCTCCTCATACAACAAAGAATGATCCTTTCGCTTGGCAAACAAGGAAACAAGCAATCAGAAGCAATACTAATCTACTGTTGTCTCCGTTGTCCACTTGGCAATCGTCATGGAGTTTATGTTATGGAGCTTTTCTCTGGTATAACAATCGCAATTGTGGTATAAGAGATGGAGATATACAATTGAGCAACCCTACGTCAGTGTCAAAACCATAGGATATATGAATCTTTTTATTTTGTGATTGAAAGGTAACCTATAAAACTTTGAATCAGAATCTTTCAATTTCCAGCATACAGGGCTTTGCCCTCTTAAATGGTTGCATGTATAGCCTTCATCATTGTATCTTCTGATTCATTAAACCAAGGAAATCATAGTATCTGATCGGTGACAGAAATATTACATAGTTTTTTAATAAAAGA
Organism: Hakea prostrata; assembly: GCF_041222555.1. Taxonomy (NCBI): domain Eukaryota; kingdom Viridiplantae; phylum Streptophyta; class Magnoliopsida; order Proteales; family Proteaceae; genus Hakea; species Hakea prostrata. The sequence continues at coordinate 13,258,956 of NC_142607.1, forward strand.
GACAAAACTAGAACTGGACAGAATAAAAATCCGTCGGCTGGTTGTATCCAAATCCAAACACCAGTGTCACACTCACTGCAAATCTCTATTGAACCTGATCTATACATCTCGCTTGACAAACTCCAAAAAGGTATATATACAGTTACTACAATGATTTTAAGCATTACCACGAATTACAAAAAGTATACAGGAGCATTATGGTATTGAATCATTCTCTCTTTCTAGAGTATACAGGATTGAAACTTCTCCCTCTTTTACCTATTATCAGAGATTTGACTGAAAACCAGCAACTCCATCTGTTGGATTGCTGAAGATCGCAGGTCCCAGATAGATTACTCATCCAAAAGGAAGTAAAAATTGATATTGATAATTGATGCGCAAGCTGCATTAAATCCATGACATCCTCTCTCATTAGTACAGAAAATGCAGAAACACTGGGAAAGATATCCGAAGTCTAATAGTTGAAGTTCTCATCCGGCTGGTTCATATCGGCAGACACAATCATATATGTTTCCTTTAATCAGTTTTTCTGCCAATCTCTGATTCTTCACCATTGCAAGCTGCAAAATCATTTTGTTTTTGTATAGCAAAAACGTGTCAGAATCCTGTGTGGATGAACCAAATATGGTAATAGATAAGAGCAGTACATATGACATATACATTGAGGACTGTGTAGGACTTCGTGGAACATTTTCGAGGTTTTCTTTTGGGGTGGGGACGGTGCAGGACAGGTGGAAAAGAGAATTGTGACCCTGAATTCTGTTTCACCTATAACAAGGTCCAGTGTTCAAAAATGGACCCAATAAGATTATGACATTCCTGCCCAGAGAAATCTAGATTGTACATCACAAGTTCCCAGCAGAATTCACAAACACATACGGGAATGACAGTTTCCTGTTGGTCTCAAACCATACAAACTGACCTTAAGGGCATCACATTTAAAACGAGCATTGAAATTTGTGTGTAGAGCGCGACCCATCCCTTCCAAGATTATCTGCATGACACAACAATATCAAGTAGGCGATACCAATAATCTTAGTCTCCCTATCAAATTAGAAAATCTTTCCAACACTAAAAGAGTGAAAGAAAATTTCCCATCAATCAGCTACGAATGGAAACAAAAGCTTGACTAGGGTAGTAAAAAATGGCAGAAATGGTCTACCAGGTCGGCATCTTTTGCAACAGTGGCTAACTCTGAGCTGACCTGTTGGAGATCAATGCATGGACTCCCACACCCATTCTCAACAACCTTTAAAGGAACTGAAAATGAATTCTCTTCTGAACCCTCATGGATGTTTGCCATTGCATCCACAAGCAGGCCTCCCGCTTCAGCAGCTTTCCTGAGTATATTACAATGCTATAGAGTAGAACAATTAGCTAATTTTCTGAGACTGGTAAACTAACTGCGTCAATAAAAGAAGAATACAACTAAATATGTCAGAATACCTTGTGGGAGGGATTTTATAGCTAAAAGCCTAAAACAACATTTTAATATTTTTTTCTCCTTCAAAAGATTACTTATTGTATTTTTAATGAGTCATGCGGAAAGGAGCCTCCAATGGACTATTAAATGTCTCAAACTATTCCTAGGCAAACCTATGAGACATTATGATCATAACTTTAGGTTTTGGGGTCAGGTTGCAAACTAGTAAAGAACCAGAACTCTAGTATCATTGTCTCACCCTGTTTGATCCATTAATGTCATCAACAGACTCATTCTGGTTACCATAGAAAGCACATCGAAACCTAGAAATTAAGAATTTTGGTACCAGAAATTAAGAATTTTGGTACCAGAAATTATGGAATTTTGTCAAAATTCCCAAACACTAGACCTACATAAATTGGACCTTTGAAACATGGAGCAGAGTGCAAATAAAAGAAATGAAGAGCTCTGGAATAGCTTCATAAGCTAAAAGGTCCATTACAGTAGAATTAACATATAAGTCCTAATACAACAATATTAATGCTTAATTCAACTTAGTACAGGGTGTGCACTCCAATGGAATCCATTAAAAAGACATTTTGTAGAGGCTCAAGAGCATCAATATTCAAAACGCTGCATTCAGTTGCACCTTAAGGGAAATGAGAACACTTTCTGAAAAGAAAAAGAGAAAGTTTTATGACCCATGATTGTATAGCCTACTTAATAGAGTGGGCCTTGGCACAAAGATAAAGGTTGCTCTTGAGTTTGGAAACAGCATCTCTGCGAAAGAAGGGGAGCCTGTGGTGTACATTATGACCCTCCCAGACCCGCAGATGCAGGAGCCTTGTGCACTGAGTATGCCTTTTATGGTATAACCCACCTAAAACTCTTTCATAATGGCCTTGGCACAACTATAAATGTTGCTCCTAAGTCTGGAAACAGCATCTCTGCGAAAGAAGGGGCGCCTGTGGTGTACATTATGACCCTCCCAGACCCGTAGATGTAGCCTTGTGCACTGAATATGCCTTTTATTGTATAACCTACCTAAAACTCTTTCATAATGGTAAATATGTGTTTTATACGTAAGGCTAACTTTACTATTCGAACAAAGTTCCTTTGATTGCTTGATTTGGAAAGTGAAGTGAAGTGTAGCAATCAAATTTGCTATGTTTTCAAGTTAATTACACCATCCTATGAGGTAACAATCCCCAAAATGAGTTACAGTGACCTTTTGCGGAACAATTGCCACCAGAACCACATTAGTAACCATATATATTTTCTTCTTATCTTCTTTCTTTTTTCCAAAAATTTTATTATAGTAATTGCTGGATTTACATGATTTCAAATTTTGAAGGTGGACCTTGGTGCAACAAAAAAGTTGCTCCATTCTGACCAATGGTTAAAGGTTCAAGTCACGAAACAACCTCTCTGGACAAAAGAGGAAAGGCTGCATATATTGTGTCTGGGCACAATTTCTGACTTTATATTGTATTTTATAGCTTCCCCCCTTTTCCTGAATAGTTTCCATCAAGTTCCTAGCTAAACAGAACTATTTTCTTAGCAAATTTCTATGTCCATTAGCCTTATTGGACATATATTTTTAGTTTAAATAAACCACCTGAGACCTGTAAATAAATTGTAAGTCTATGTAATGGGCATTAGATATGAACTTCTGAAAATAAAAAGTGGATAAAGGGAACATAAATAGAGAATCATTTTTCTGTATTCCTTCAACTTCTTTGGTTCTTTATAGTTTTCTGATGAAACTGCTGTTACTATAGATAAATTTTAACTGTATATTAAGATACAAGACAGACATGATATTCATAAGTGTTTTGAGTATGCAAACCTTGGCAGCCTCAGTTACAATATCAGGAAGTTCCATTGCTGTCACATCATTTAATGCAGGAAGGGAGTTTGCAACCAGAACGACCTACAAAACGTAGTAAATGTTAAAAATATGAGTGAAATACAAAAAGAATCTGCAGAACAGAATTAATGCCAGGTTGAGGCATGTTCTGTAATCCATATTAATACGATTCTGTTCAAATTCAGCACCCGCCCAGAAATTCTGAGGAAGCCATAGACAACCTGTAAACTTTGTGAGCATGTCAAATGGGATATAAACATTCCCACAACTGAAGCAACAAGCTTTCAATAAATGTGCTAACCTATAGTATCCTCTGTATAACAAGAGTTATGCAAATCACTGGACTTATTGACAATTTTCTTGCACCCATTTCATAGTAGAAAGCCAGTAAGCCAGTTAACCAACTTAAAACAAGATTAACTCGGCCAAGTAGATCTAGACATTGCCTGGAAGATGGTGGGTTTGACAAGTTGAACCAGGGCAAGACTTTAAACCCTTTCTAATAGTATTGCAAATGAACCTACCTCAGTTCCACGGCGGAGCAGTTCCCGTGCCAGGGGAAGCATCCCAAGTACAATATCAGCACCAGAGTTATCAACAAAGAGCAATGCTCTTTTATGTGGGGGTGGCTTCTTGTCTACAGAACCAAGTAATCTTTCTTTGAAGATGTCAAAATCATCTACCTGCAAGAATGATGAAGAACCATCACATACTGAAACCTCACTTAGGAGTCACAGCAAATAATGAAGCACCAATCATAACCATAATTTCTTAACAAGTTTTACAGCCACTTGCCCGCCAAGGTCGTTGCATCTTTTTGCGACTCATATGATATATTTCGATAATAGTTCCTTTATGATAGAGATCCACACAAGCACTGGAGCCCCAATCAAATATATTTGCCGCAAGAACACCTTCAATAAGGGCAAGCAATCTTGCGTCCTACACTCAAAATAGGAACAGAAAGATTATGTGGTTTACAAGGAAGCCACCACCTAGCTGAGCAGTACTTTCAACCCAATCTCAATTCCTTTTGTTTGTTGAGAATGCTGTATGCTCCGGCTACTTAATTGCAAAAATATGAAATGATAACACAAAGTTTTGAGAATACAAGGAGGAGCCTTCCAACCAAAAAAAAAAAAAAAACTCATTCAAGAGTGCAGGAGTGCAGTATATAAGCTCACATTGAAACATGATCTATACTGGAAAAAAGGTGCATCCCAAAATGCCTAAGCAAAAAAACTAAGCATAGTTATATATGCCCTCCCCCATGCCCCCAACCGAAAAAAAATATCCTTCTGTGTAGTAGCTCGCTCTTAATTACTCGAACTACACATACCTCACTCATACTATCAAGCTCCATGAGAAGGTCTGGCAAAACAGCAAGAGATGCCTCATTTTCCCTGTTACATGCAAAAGAGACAACAAAACAGAATTTACAAAATATAACATCAGTAACTGAAAATAACTAACATACAGACAGAGTAGACGCCCATATCATGTATCATACATCTACAACAAAAAACTGTTAATGCAAGCCATGTGACTGACATCTCTGAAGCAATAAGAATAGAAGACACCATTTTGATGGAAATAAGCATCAAAATGAAATGATTGAGAAGTACAGATGAAACTATGACTAAAGAAAGCAAGATCTAATTATGTATATGTGTAGTTGTCCATGCAATTGTCTCGGTAGACTAAAGAATGAAAGATAAATAGTATGACGTAACTACCTCTGTTTTATGCTTCTGTAGACATCAACAAACTGAAACTCTCTCAGGCTTTCCTCCCTTAGTTCCAATAGGTTGGCCAGTCCCAATTTTCCATAAGCAGAAGGCTCCTCCATCAACCTATTTTTAAGTTAAAAATTAGTAAATGAAAATCATCAGGGTGGTTGAATTTATGAAAGGTGAGCTCAAAAGAGTGATATTTCTGAATGAGACCAGAAATATTATTGTTTTTTATCAGCCATTTATCCATTGGAATTTTTCTGTTTTTCTAGGTTTCTTTGTGGCAGATGGGAAACGGGGAAGAGGTAGGGTTACCATTTTGGGGTTATTTTTCTCTTCAACCAGTGGTTGGGAGGCCCACAGACTCTTGCCACCTTGGGATGTAATGTAAAATCTCCCAGTAGGTATGACTTGGCAAGGAAGTTGGACCATAAGACGAAAAACTTGTGTCAAGATTTTCTTAAAGTTACAAACCACCAAATCAAACACCCTCCCCCCCAACCAAAAAAGAGCCAAGAATATAAAGCATGGGAGTAACACTGCTTCAAAGGACTATATTATTCAGAAGTTTTTCTAACCTTAGGCCAAAAATATATAAAAATTATAGGAGTACATAAAAAAAAAAAATGGGGGATCAAAACATTATTAGTGTATTGCCCTCTAATGAACAAGAAGCCTGAGTAACTAGAAAATGTGGGAAAATATAGTGCATGAATTTCATTGAGTCTTACTCTAAAATATTAAATATTCTGGGCAAAATGTTGATGTAACTTAATGATCATCAGAATATCATCATCTCACATCTGTCCAGGAAAGAATTCCTTTTTTTTTTCTTTCCCCTGTCAACCATAATACATAAAGAAGGATACATAGATAATTCCATAAAGCTGATAGTAAACTGTCATTACAGTTTATCACATACATGCTACTCAGAATAAACCCAACACATTCTCATTTGTGATGCTTGTGAACATCCATGGCTCTCAATTTTTTGGAAGGGATGTTTTCTGTAAGAGGGAACTGGAAGCTGAAAAGATTAGTTGGGAATCAAAATTAGACAAAAATGCAAATGGATGTATAGGTAATTATTTATACGAAACCATTACCTCCTCAAGTGGGCAGAGAATGCATGAGCAAATGTATCACCCATTCTTTTAGCATCGTCAGTTCCACCTTCACTAGCAACTGCCTATGCATATAAAGATCACATGATCAGAAAAGCAATTCTAGGGATTACCATACATCATCGTTCCAAAAGAATCACGAGGTATATGCTATATTAGATAAAGTTCCCCTCTATGGTATATTAGACGAAGTTCCCCTCCACCCATAAAAAGGAATATAACTAGAAATAGTACTAACATTACAAACAAAACTCCAAATATCTAGACTGTTTAATAGTTCAGGAATATCAAGAAAAGGTTATCTCTTAAATGATATATAGGTGACATCATTTCTCAACTATGATAAGCTTTCAAAAGAGCGCAAATGGCAAGACTGATCCGGAAAGCAGCCAAGAAATTTTCATTTATTCATTTATAGTGGAATTTTCTTTCTTAACTATGCTGAAATTGTATACAGCCGGTAGAGTAAATTGTAGCATTGTAATCTTCAGGATGCACTGAACTCTTACAATTTAATCGATAGAAGTTTAGTATGAGCTGAACATCTTGTATTTTGAAAAACCATATCACTTATGTCTTCATGATAGCAGATATTATATATGTGCTATTCCCATATTGGCTAGCTTTTATGCAGAGAAAAATTAGAATACAACTGGTAGGCCCCCTAGTATTTAAGGTGTACACCTGCAAATATAAAGGAACACCGGGGATCATTTCCAGCTCAACATGTAGGGGACAGGATCAACTAAAATTAACAGCAAGGGGCAAGTGGCAGAAGTCCATTGGGGGCAGCCACACCCATGCACACCTGGGATTTGGCAGGAGAAAGTGGTCCACTGGAAAGTAGTTAGTTAGGAATGTCGCAGGTATATGAAGGGGAGAAAAGGAAGAAGGGAAGAAAGAAGAAACTAAGGGAAAGGGCAATCTGAGCTTGCAGGAGGAAGAAATCTTGGGTTGGGGTGAATAGAGAACGTATTCAGGTTTGGGAAATGTCATTTAATGCAGTTTTGCTGAACTGAATGAAATAATTGTTTGTAGTTGCTGAATCAATAAAATAGCTCTCTACAGTTTCCATCAAGCTAGTGCCGTTCAACTGCTTTGTGTGTGTGTGTGTGTGTGTTGTGAATGAAGTGTGATTTCAAGTGTAGAGTGCTGTGAGCGAAGTGTAGACTGGGGTCTTAAAAACAACAGGGAGAATTTGAACTATATCGTGTAGGTAAGTGGTGGTCATGCAGATATGATATAGCCTCAATAGGACTGAGAACCAGCAACCAACATTTATATACAAATCAACTCAAATTGGGTGGAAAAAGGAAAGATTTGGCTTGAGAGTTGGGATTTGAATATGGGAGTCTCTCTTTTGGGGTAAGGTTGAGACTGTGTATATCTTTTTGGGTTACAGATAATCTCTAAGGCTCCAGCCTAAGGGTGAATGTTAGAAAAGAGATTTGGGAGATTTCTCATACTATAGTTCAATTTTGATATAGGGACATAGGGTTTTTAGGGTAACTAAAGTTTTAGGGATATGGCAGGGCAATCAAGAAACAGGGTTCGACTAGTCAAATTGGCCTGAAACTTGGACTGAATTTGGTGATGCTCCAAGTTATGGAGAGATCTGGTCAGGTTGGTTCAGATCTAACTTTGGACTTCGGGTTTCTTGGTTATTTCTGAAATCCAAGAAGAGGGCTGGATCTAGGGTTGAGAGATTTCAAGTGGGTAACTTTTGGATCAAGAACTATGTTAATGGTGGTAGTGAAGGTGGTCCAAAGGGTCGGAATGGGTTGAGAGAAAAATTCACAAAAAACCCTCGTGTTCCTTTACAAGCTTCTGTTGTGAAGCTGCAGTCCTTTAGTGCATCTTGTAGGGATGATCAAAGACAAATTCCACAGCCAAAACAGGTGTCGGCTATTACTTCTTCAAGGACCCAAACAACAACTTATATATGACTCACCAAGAAGAATGTAACTAGGGTGTTACCCACCAAGCTTCATTTTGGATGTGACTCACCAACCAAGTCTCATGAAGAAGCCAACAGCAATTTGCTCAAGCAATTCTACTCAATTTAAGCCTAATCTATTCTTCCCAAGATTGAAGTATAAATAAGGCTTTAATCAGTGAATTATGAAATCTAAAATTAGAAAAGGAAAGCTAACTACCTCATTAAAACAAAAAAATTACACAGAGTTAGAAGGTCTGAATCCTACACAAAATTCTAGTAAAGTATGAATGCTTTTAGAACAAAAGAATAAGAAGGGCAAAACAGCCAATCGAAGTTTGCACACTAATGGGGCTGTAGTTGGTTTCTAGTACAACAAGTCCTTTGATTCTGTATCTGTGTAATTTGACATCATAAATAAAGCTGTTCGGTTCACAAGTTGTAAGTGAAGCTCCAAAGCTGAACCGATCTCTCCTGTTCTCTTTTCTTTGTTTTTCATCATAATTAACAAGAGCTTATAAAGGCATAAGATGATCCCAGTCCCTAACTTAAAATGAAATAAAACAACTGAACCATGGTTCAATCACTAAACAGCAATTAACTAATAAGTTTAAATCCGTGTACCACTTGGTAGTCATGTTTTAGGCCCCATAGGGGAGGTCCACAAGCAAGTAGAACCATGGAAAAAGCACCCAACCCTAGGCTTACTTCTAGGGACAAGGGCCAACTCGGTTCTGGTTCTGCATAAAGATGGGGATGCCATTGAGGTATTTATTTATTTAATTATCTATTTTTTATGCATGTGAGAAGTCCTTCTGCAGTTCACTTAGCTCATTCAGTTTGAAAAGTCTTGAGTTCCAAGTAGGTGTTCTTTTTTTGTCATTCATAATCTTCTTTTCTTTTTCTTATTAAATTTTTTTTCCTAACATTGGCAATCAATAGAAACGTAGGTGGAACCAGGTGTCAAAAAGAAAGCACAACAAGTCTTGGGACCCCAAAAAAACAGATACATGATATGACAAATGGCTACGCCCAATTGGGGACAGACTTGCAGCATTAAGAGTTTAAAAAGAAATATTCCTAGCATACAGAAAAGCATAGATACCTTATCAACAAGGTCTGGCAAATGCTCGGACAGGACAGTGAACCAATACCTATAGAAAGATAGAGTTCCAATGTTAACTAAAGAATATAACAGACCACTTTAGATTTTCAAAATGGGATCTCCATTCAGCGGGAAAGGAATTTTATCCAATAGAAGTGTAAACTCATACAGTGTGTACTCACTCAAGCTCACTGTGATCGGATAGATCAAAAGTGTTAGGTTCATACCTGCATAACAAGAAGTAATTATAATGTGAGGAGAACAGGAAGCAAATGGACAGAGCCATATCTCACTTGTAGAGAATACCACAAGGAACCGAAAACAGTCAAAATACCCCTTTTCTCTTTATCAAAGAAAGAAAAAAACTCTACAAATATCATACACTTGCAAGTACAAGAAAATGAACTGCAAAGGGTTAGCAAGTAGACTTTTGTCTACTTTTATCTTCGACTCCTAGATAAGTTAAAACACTGTTCATGTTCGAGAATTTCCCCTTTGTTCTCTTTCTTGTTTTTGTGCAGTTGAGAGATAGGATGCACATGGTCCTACAGTACTAACAAGAAGGAAGCCAAAATAGAACAGGAAACATGCCAAATCAGCAAAAGCCAAGTTACAGGGGTACGTGAAACAACAATAATAAAAAAAGTCTGAACTTCATGATGAATATATAATGTGTTCAAGCCATAAAACCACCAGGAGAGTTCTAAATCTCTTTTTGCTACATCAATATTATAATTATAAATGAAAACCATGAATCAAACACATCAATACTATAATAATGCAAGGTAACTATGTATCAAAACTATTCATCAGTAACATGAATAGTTGTTTTATATTGAAGAACTATTTATACAACACAGGCAGCAGGCTCAGAATAAATACTACATACATCTTTGGGTCTGCCAGTAATGGAAACACCTCCAGTGTCGGTACCAAATGAAGCACACCAACATTTAAAGCAGCACTTGCATCAGAACGCAGAGTATTTCCTTTAGACAAAGGTACTTTAAAGCCACCAAGGCCATTGGTTCCTAAGGAAGCCATTGGCACAGGGGCAGTAATCTCAGTGCCCTTCTGCACAAACTTCTCTATCCATGAAATCTGCAAATGACATCCACAAAAAATTGATGTCTATGAGCAGTTCCACGAGCTAATTTGAGAGAGAGAGAGAGAGAGTTTACAACATCAGGAAAATGATCATATGGAGAAAACGTCAGGCTTAAAATTCTCATAGAATCTATTAACTATTAAGATGTTTCTTTTTTCACATTCTATAGTAACAAAGGATCAACATGTCAAGTAATGAAACATCACCTTGAAGGGTTTTCCTCTGTTAGGAATACATAGAAGTTTATAGCATTCTGAAACCCACAGATTAGCAACCCCTACTCTTAATGTTTTCTTAGAGCAGAAAGGGCTATGGATAGAGATGAACATAGATACAGAAAATAATCCTCACATAATTTTTCTCAATTCTACTTGTATGACTGTTGAACATCGTCTTAGCTTCACCATGCACCTCTTTATCATTCATTGAACTAATTCCCTTTTCTCTGTTCTGGTTCTGGACCTTACCAGCATGGGTAGCAGCTGTCCAAGAGCCATCCACCCATGCTTGACTGGGGCTAAAGCTTTTCAAGGTAACCATCATAGCTCCACAGAAATTATTGACTGGCATGCAGCAAATTGGTAAGAACATTGATGTCTCATTCCTTAACTTGTTCTCAGTTTTGATTAGCATAGAACAAGATATGTGAGGTTGAAGACTGGTTTGCTATTCATCATTCTAAACCAAATGTGCATGCTTTACTGTGGATCGATATGTATGAGTAAGAAACCCTACATTTACAGTTCTTATTGAGATCTAATATATGCACATCTCATGTTCTGTCTGCTCTGCTTCTTGACTTTTGAATAATAAACATATATAGTATATCACAAGCATGTAGACAACCAGAATGTGGAGCCCATTGTGCGTCAGGAATGTTAGCATTTCATTTATGGACAGCAGTTAGTAATAACTATGACATAGAATATTTAATGAAGTAGAAACAATTTTTTCCTGATAGGACCATAACTTCTCCACTAATCTTTTTGGTCATTGACTACCCGGTCATCAACTAGAGCCTACAGACTAGGGTCCCCTTTCTTTTTGTAGGGGGGGGGGGGAGGAGGAGTGAATAGACAAGGTAGGACAACAGAGGGTTGAACACCAGACCACCTGCATCTTACACCTTATACCAGACCTATATCTGGCAACGCCCATTGACCTAAAGCTCATTCCAAACTTCTCCGTGGTTAAACTTATAGGTACGCATGCATAACCTTGAACTAAGGAGAAATTTGAACTTCGATACATAACAACAAGAAGCAGCCTTGTCCCAACTAAATAGGGTTGGCTTCATGGACTCTTGTCTTCCAATCAGCTCTATTTGAAGCCATGCTAGATGCAAAGCCTAAGCTATACATATCCTTTCTCACCACTTCTCTTAAGGTTATCTTAGGTCTACCCCTGACTCTTCTAATTATTTTAATCTGGATTACATCACTTCTCTAAACAGGGGCATTTGCAGGCCTCTATTGAAAGTGGTTATGCCACCTCAAACGATTGTCTCGTAGCTTATCACGTATCAGAGCCACTCCTAGACCAACGATCATTCCTCATCTTATCCTTTATGATTTTGCCACTCATCTATCTTAGCATCTTCGTTTCTGCTACACTGAGTTTATCTACACGATCATTTTTTACAGCCCAACACTCTGCGTCATATATCATAGCTGGTCGAACAGTGGTCCTATAGAATTTCTTTTAAGCTTTAAAGGAATACATTGATCACAGAAGACCCTAGACGCACCTCTCCACTTCATCCACCCTATTTTAATTCGTTGGGAAACATCATCCTCTATAGTAAACTTCGATATGATGGAATAAATGATTATGAGCTCACAGAAGTATTTCCCTCCAGGCCTCAATATTGGAAGGCTCATCAATTGTATTAAGTGATTTACTCCAAACACAACTAGTTGGGTTAGGCTTCTGTGGGGATGAGTAGAGAATGTAAACATGACCTTTGACTTATTTCCCACATATTGAATTTCTTGAGGTATTTGAAAGTGCCATTAACACAATATTCTAGATTCTTGTGGCAGCAAAGTGTGCAAAGAAGTTAAATTGAGCTAATTTTTGGAGGTACATCAATTTATCTATTACTAATCTATAAAACCAAATTAGCCTTGAAATCTAATTAATTTGTCTGCAACATCTTTTTGGACCAGTACAGGGAGGAAGATGATTATAATAATCTAAGTTCATGTGAAACAAATATAAAACAAAATGACAAGGAGCCAACAAATTACAAAGAATATATACACTGAAAACAAAAATGATTATGGTAAACCCAGAAGAGTTGACAAGACTATTTTCTAACAGTAAGACATTATTTCTGTTTTTCTAGCCATGTTGCTCACACCATAATTTTAACGCAATACACCCTCTTTGGCAAAAGAAACATACTGGGGTGAAGGTGTGGTCCCACCAGGGCCTCTTCAAGTTCATGTTTGATGCCTTGCATCTGTATTTCATACCAACTACATTGTTGATGTCAACATTGTATACTTGCCTTCTCTTTCAAATCCCTGAGTGGTGGACCATTAACTTTTCCTCCTATGCAGGGTGCACCCATTGGAAATCGTTCCACTAACTGCTGTGCCATCAGGTTATCAAGACCATGCTTTTCGTAGCTCATGAATGCACCTAAAGCTCCCAAAAACCCCTCATGCCGCAGAAACATTGCCTTCATCTGACCTTTTGACCTAAAAAGGGAACTCGAAGTATTAGACTTGATGAGTATGAGAAGGACAGTAGGACTTTACACCAGGACATCAAATCGTAGCAGGAAAGAAAAGGGTTGTGACTCTCAAAAGCTCTTTAGAGCTTGATAAGTGGTTCTAGTTGTTAAGACTCACCAGAAATTTACTGCAACTGAAAGAGTGTCCATGGTGTAAGCATGACCTCGTATAAAAAACCCTCCAAAAAAGATACGCTTGATCCCAAACCGAAGCGCATTCAAGTACGAGACCTAATATGGAGGAAGTCAAACAGAAATACTGCAATAAGCATAACCAGATTCATTTTTTGTACAACTTCTGTTAATTTAGCGCTCATGTTTATGCAACCCCTCCCCCCCCCCCCCCCCCCAAAAAAAAAAAAAAGAAAAGAAACCCACAAGCCCAAAAAAGGGGAAAATGTTGAAAAATCTCACTCACAAAAAAGCATATAACACAGAATATCCGCAAATTTGACATAAAATATCAGATCTTAGATCAGGGTTGCCACTCCATTCAAATCAGGCCAGACTTCAAATGAGTATTACCCATATCCAACTCAGCTCAGTCTAAATTTAATGTTGATAAATTACCAACCAAAGCACAAATCCAAACTTCAGTAATAACCCTTGAAGCTTAGTCAAAATTATGATAGAAAACCAATCCTGTGAAGCTCACCTGCCCAATGTTGTATGAAATCATTCGGAGGAGGGATAAGGAGAGGTCTTCAGGTCTATAGTCCTCAAGCTCCTTGTTTTCATACATTGCCTTCCCAAAGCTAGAAGCAATGGCTGATGAAGACAATCCAATCTGTGATCATTCAATTAATTAGGAGAACTACATAATTCTAGCATGAAAAACAGGAAAACTTGCACCCGAACACAAAATTCAGAAGAACAAGTCTAGGACACTTAACAATCTATCAAGCAAGAAGTACAACCACCAAAGACTGAGACAAAGTATTTTACTAGTGAAGCGTAAACTCCTCAGACTTGCTGATAAGCATTCACTCTTCAGTTAACCAGAGAACACCAATTATTAAGTGCAAGAAATAATAAGCATTCCACAATCCCTTCTCACCTGCCCTCCCACCCTTTCCAAAAGTTCAAATGTCTCGTCCATTTAAATTGTGGACACATGAATCAAGGGAATGGCAACCCGTATCCCACTTTATGAGAGACAAGATAATACCCATTCAGTTGGAGAATGCTAGGGACAGAGGACCCTATGTACAATGTCTAGACATGACACATAAGATATATCTGCCCTCAGCTGATGGTCCACATCATCCAAAAATTACAAGTGTATCGTACCACAATATCAGTATTATTTTGCATCAGTTATGCTAAACAGCCTCCCTGGAAACAGGGGAAAGACGGCATACATTTGAATGTCCCAAGATCCTACTAAGCACAGGAGCCTTGTGCACTGAGTATGGCCTTTTATAAGGAAGGTCAAGTGCTCACTTGCTGAATGCTTGGTCAAGGGTTTAAGCCTCTTCAGAAACAAGAGTAAGGCTGCATACATTTGACCCTCCCTGGAACCTGCTAAGCTCAGGAGCCTTGTGCACTGGGCATGGGCTATAGTCACAAACACATTTGACTTGTTCATGGTGGGAGATCTCGCGAGATCTCGCGAGATATCTCGCTATTTTGAGATAGCGAGACTAGAGGAGAGGCGAGATCTGCGAGATGGGAGCATCTCGCCAAGATCTCGCCATATCTCAGCGAGATCTCGCCTCTCTCTCGCTGCAACCATAAAAACTTGCCAGAAACTTGATTTTTGGCCAGAATTTGTTGGGGATTCAACTTCTAAACATCTTTAAGACATCTACAACATCAAATTATCATCATTCAAGCTTATTTCAACTAGATTTTCAACAAAGGTAAGATTTTCCCCCAAATTTAAATTTTTTTCAAATAGAATGTTCTACAATGGGTGTGTAAGTCTAATGTAAATATATGTTGATCCACAAGCTTTGATCTACACTTTCATGGAAACCAATTTAATGTGACATTTAAACCGATATGTGACATACTACAATTATGAGTTGACTTGGGAGTCATATGTGGCCACCGTTCAGAATCAGTTGATGCAGAATGCTGAGTGATACTCTTGTTGTCTTGTAGTCTTGTAATCTTATTACTCACATACTCTTGTGATTGTGAACTTATGGATTATGATTTATGACTTACTAGAAGTCTAAAACTTCTTATGGTTGTAAAATTTTGAAGACATTTAAGTTCTTTGATAGTTTGATGTGTAATGTATTTGATACTTTATACTTGATAACATGAATTACTTGATATCTCCACATTACATGTTGTCTAACATTGCATTTCAAAGCACTTTGATTTTACACATAGGGTCAACTTAGAAGACATACTTAGGGTTATTTTCTCACAAATCTAAGGCCACTAATGTGTTCAAAAGGCCTTAAATAGGTTAAATACCAAATTTCAGCCCAACCGGGGCCCTAAAAGTGTGTTGCACTGTACTAACAATATGCTCTCTTAAAAATTCCTTTGCTTGCTCTACATTCTCCAACCATTTCTTCTTGTGTTCACACATTAAAGAAGTTGGGGGCATTGTTTGAATACAATACAATAATTAAATACGTATCATGCATGTGAACTTTAAATTTCTTTCATTTAATAAGAGATAAAATTTTATTTACTAAATGCAAACACGTTCAACGGAGACCTATAAATGCCCCTATATGGAGAAGTGATATAATCCAGATTAAAGGGACTAGAAGAGCTAGGGTAGACCTAAGATAACCTTAAGAGAAGTGGTGAGAAGGATATGCATAGCTTAGGCCTTGTATCTAGCATGACCTCAAACACAACTGCTTGGAAGGCAAGAAACCATGTAGCTTGACCCCATTTAGTTGGAACAAGGCTTATTGTTGTTATTGTATATGCAACCATATAGTGTCCTATTCAAATCAATTAGGGGGGGGGGGGAGAGAATAGAAGATTCCAATATACAAGCATCAAGAAAAGCAGAATCTACCCTAGTTTAAGCCCACATCTCTTCGAACCTTGAAAAACCAAAGACCCATTTCTAAACACATCCAACCTAACTTGTATGACACAAACTACATGGCCCTTCCTGCAACCAGTTAGATACTCATCAAAAAAATTAACCAGAATGGGTGTCACACATTATATGAAAGTATACATTCATGTGATTAGCAATTCTGTGAAAAGTCATATCCTTCATTGGCTCATCTGCATACAAACAAATAACTTATATGCTCACCGATATGAATATTGTATCCTTTCAGATGTCTAGCTTCAACAACGGTGTCCAGTGGATGGGAGGTCAGATTCTGGGACTTCCTTACGCCGCCTCCACAAATATATTTTGCCAAACTAGGATCTCTTATCCATAACTTAATGACTCAAGTGCCAAGAAAAAAACTAGGGGTATATCAAGAGATACATCTTTTTAGCAAGAAAGGATATACTTCTGCTGTATTTCAAGGCTTTAGCATGTCTCCAGTAATAAAGATATATACACATCCACAATTCATTAGCATAATTCCCAACATGTAATTTCATAAGAAATGTCAACTATAGTCTGTTCCATGCATGACTTTCATGCATACTGATTTATCCCAAGAAATGTATGCTAGGGTTGGCTTATCAACACAAAGTTCAACATATTGTATTTGAATATATACCTTGCAGGATTTATACCTTGGAATAATCCAGACCACCATAGATATCTCCAACAAGCATGTCTACTTTTCTATTATCTCCTTTTTGACTCAGCTCCAGCAACTCATCAAAGCTAGACATAGAAAAATAAATGTGAGTGTTACACAAGAAACCAAAGTTGAAGCTAGAATATTATGGAGACATGAACACTGCAAAATGGGTTGGAGGATCAGAAAAACCTCTTGCACTTTGTCAAAAGTCTTCCCAAGCCCCAGTAGGTTCCACCACCAACATTGGTCCCACTGACTCGCTGAAACTTTCCCTCTCCATCCACCTAAACAACCACCTCAAAACTGTGAGTCAACTTTTCTAATCCTCAAAAAGTAAAATATGACGAAGAAAGTCATAAGCACAACCTTGATCATGCCAACACCAGATCCAATATTCACAAGGAGATATGGGTACAAATCATTATGGTCAATTTGCACAAATTCTTTCTGACCTTCCATGTGCGTGAAAGCTTCATGCCGAATTGCCTACTCAACACACAAGTAAAATATCTGTTGAGATTCTTGATTAAGTCAAACAATCCAAGAGAAATAGAAACCATGCAAGTGAGGAGATAAAAGTCAAGATGAAAATTGAGAAATTTCTCCCTTAATGTAGCAGACACGGCGTCTCTCAAGACAATTTGACCAACTAGTGACTCCAGTACACAATTAAAATTACAATGTGCTAAAAGGAAAAGGAACAGAAACTCCTTTGAGTTTTCATTGTGCATCTTAGAGCAGAGATTGTCAATCGAAACTCTCTACTTTTCTTTCCACCAGTAGATGTAACCAATCATTTGATTACAACTGGTAATTACATAGTTTCAAGGATTTATCAATGGCAATCACCTGAGAGTCAGATGGGGCAAATCTGATCCATTATGCACAACTGATCACCTGATTGACCGCTTTAGGGTTTTGGTCGTTCAATCTCCCAATCCACCATTCTCCAATCTGTACCAATATGGGCAGTATGCCAGGTTAACTGGTCCAATTATTATCTGACTTCCTAGAGGAAAAGCAGATTGCAGTCTCTCTCTATGATCCAAGAGCAGTCAATTGACTAACAAAACAGGGTTTACTCCGACCTGATCACAGATCAGAAGATTCAAAAATTTACATGACCCGCCCACCCTATGACTAACAATGAAGCAGCCTATTTTAATGATCGAACAGTAGGCCTATCGTGAAAGAATAAATGAGATGCTCGAAACCAGTTCGACTTGGAGGGCCCAAATGTCCAGAAAACCCTTCCCCACCTCCAGCCATGACTTCAAAGAGGCTAGTTAATGCAGCTCAGCTGCCTAAAAACACCCTCATTGTGTAGGGTTTGCTACCTACACCAGCACCATTAGGCGTAGTAAAGGTGATGTGTCCAGAGTTGACCCCCTTGGGCAAAAAAAGGGTCCAAGCCCAACCATGAGCCAGGGAGGCCGAATCCATCCCAGGGGTAGAATGGTCAATTCCTACCCTGAATCGAGTTATATTGAAGACCAAAGCCCAATAGCTTAGTTTATTTTGAAGAGAGTCATTGAGTTGTAAAGCAGTGTTTCCTATTAAGAAGTCTTATTTTAAGGCTAACTTAAATTAGGAAACTGTTACTTCCTTTTGGGTCCAGTTTGTCTGTTAACTAATTAGTTTAAGGTAATTTAAGTGTAATCTCAAATCCAAGGGTTGAGATTGTGTAGTAATTAGATTTCTTTGTCAAGTCTAATTTAAGTTGTGGTGGGACCCTAGCAGTCAGGGAAATCCATTAGGAGTCTTGAGTCTTTTGTTTGGGCTATAAATAGCTTTCTAGTGTAAGCTTTTTTTCAGAGTTGATTGAATGAAAAAGAGTTTTGAGAATATAGACTGGTAAAGTTGTGGGGATCCTAGGAGGAGAACCTACGGCTCGTTATTTGATTTGTTTCTTCATCCTTGAGACCTTCAATCACCAAGACAATCATTCTACCAAGAGTTTTCTGCAGTTCCTTCAATATACAAGAAGTACAACCCCTTTACCAAACCCTAGAAGCCATTCCATTTCTTATTTCTTCCCACGTTTTCAGCTCCCACCCCTACTAGGACTCCCTCATCCCAGCCCTCTTCCCTTCTTGTCAAGACCAAGAGTTGCCCCTAATCCTATCGCAGCAAGTCATTCCCCACCCCTTCCCTTTAGTTTCGGCCTTTTCCAAACCTCCCCTAGCCCTTTTGTTCTTCCCCATCATCTTCTTCTTCCAGCGGCAGCAGATCCTATTCCTTCTAGGAGATCATCAATCCCAGCCCCATTCCACCCCTTTTCCCCCTCTTTAGAATCACATCTGCCCTAGGATCACATTCCCCAAGCCATCAATCCATTCCAGCCCTTGAACCCTAGTTTGGAAATTTTCTGCAACTCATCTTCTTCATAGAAAAGTTGCAGAATTCTGATTTTCCAGATTTTTCTGAAGTTTATCCACTTCTGTCCCTACTTCCCAGATCTGCCCTAACCCTTAAGAGACCCTTTTAAGAATCCTTAAACTACCCAATCAGAAAAACTAGATCAAATACCAACCCTAGCTAGGGCTGAAACCCTAAACCTTCCAATTGACTGCTGCAACTTGTATACAAGGTCCTGAAAGTGAACCCTAATTCTGGGGTTACATCAAAAGGTGTTGGGATCTTCCATGATAGTCGGAGAAGCAAAAATTGCTATAGAAGGCTGCATGGGAAAGTTTCCGCCTGGACTCTGCTTGTGTTGAAGCCTTCGGCACCAGGATTCACCCCCTATTTTTATCTTTATTTATGCCATTATTTGAAGTCAAGCAGTCCTAGTTTTATATTGTAGCTTTGAGTCCTAGTTGAAGTTTAAAAGAATGTCCATTATAGTGGCTATAAATATAAATGTAATTGTTCAGTTGAGCCCATGATTTGATGAATCAGAGTGCATTGTTTGTTTTAGAGAGACACTACAACACCCCCCCCCCCCCCAAAAAAAAAAATTTGAAATCATCAAGTTCCGCAAAGCTGCCAAATTTTGATCTCCATTGATGACTCTTTATAGTTGCTAGATTTCCCATTTTTCTTTGATTTACCCAATACCAGAAATTCCAAAAACCAACTTCACCATCAAAACAGCCCCAAAATCAGGTTTGAACATCCCTTCCCATCCCCTTGATGTTCGACAAAAGATTGTTCAATTCTGTCCAACAATAATCCAAAACTTCTGATTCCATCTCCTACCTTCTAATTCCATGAACCCGTCATAACTTTACATCCAGCCATTAAAGAAACCTCAAACTTTGACCACATCGCCCCTGCCTATAAAGAGAGATTGGTCCTCTTTGCAGCCCATTGCATCCATCTAAACGTCAACAACCCCCATCTTTGGTTTTTCCTGGGAAACCATAAATCTCAACCATCCCAATTCAACTATCATTTTTGGCCCATATTAGGATCAATTCTGCCCCTCCTAGCAGCTGGAAACTAGATCCAAGATCTATCCCCAAGTTCCAACAAGAAACCCTCAATTCTTTCAATATTCACTTTCCAAAAGCCCAAGACACTAACTGTGAATCACTGAAACATCAAATCCAACAATTTCATGGACCATTCTTCTCCTGGACAAGCTGGGCAAAGAGTATGAAATTGCAGAGGATTTTCTGAATATTGGAATATTTTTGTAATCCTCATTTCTTCTCTTCTTTTCCTTGACTCCTCTCAATGGTTGACTCATATGTTTGTTCTAGCAAAGTCGCATCGATCTTGTATAACTTGTTAACAGTCACCTGTAATGACCTTCTTCTTTGATCAGAGATTGTATCCAGCTCTTGTAATTGTTTTGATACTGGCCTCTTTGGATCTTCTGAAGAAATAAGAAATTACTTTATCTTGAACTTTGCTAGCCACTTGAATCGTCGTTGTATTAGGTCTTAGTTGTCTGAAACAATGCCTACACTTAAGGATTTCCGGAGAAATACAATAAGTCTGAGAAGGAACTCACTCGGGTTTTAAACCGATGCCTTATACTTAAGGATTTCCGGAGAAATACAATAAGTCTGAGAAGGAACTCACTCGGGTTTTAAACCGATGCCTTATACTTAAGGATTTCCGAAGAAATACAATAAGTCCATCCATGAGACGCCAGCCCTTCATTAATTATAGACTTTCCTGCTATCACTTGACATGGCCGTTCAATCCAGCCCTAGGTTTTATGAACCCTAATCTAGTTTAGACATAAAACCATTATTTGACCTACCAGAGCTAACCAATTCATCCCAGATCCTGGACATTGGTTCCTACTTGGTCTCCTGCAAATCTGTGACTATATCACCTAGTATTCCCCATGATATTCACTGGAAACCGGGCATGTCGTTTCCAATACTTTATCAATGTACATCTACCAGATATTTTGGGGTTCAACTCTTCTCAAAAACCACTTTCATTTGTTTTTGACTGGTAACACAACCAACAAACCACGACTCTGATAGAACAGGCAGACTGATCCCATTATCCAGTGAAATGTCTTTTCTAAAAGATACAACTGAAACTTTGTAATAAGAGTTTTTCAGGTTGGTCGAAAGTTTCAACAACTACTACAGGTCAAGTGAGTATGAGTCCCCAGATCAGGTAGAAGGCTGTGCACTTCTCCTACATTTGTTCTTATATTCTTCTCACTAGATATGAATCACATATTCATATCGCTTTGTGATCAACAAATATGTGGTCATTGTATAAATTTTGATGTCTAAAGGATTAATACATATCCAAATCTCATGTTACTGCATTTATAACTCCCATCTCCATCTTTTGTGGTAGACTTCCTATGTATCATTTTTTTTTCTCCCCCCATGAAACCCAATATGTCATTCCAACAGATATCTTTTACCTGTTCACATGGAGTTATCTTGATGCTAAGGATGGTACATGTGAAGTGACACCAGCATATGGAATGCCAACAGCATAAGATAAAATGACATACAAGAATCGTACAGGGAACCATCGTCAATCATACTTGCATACTATGGATTTGTAATAATGGGAGTCAAATGGGAACTTACCAGAGGGGGGAAGAATTCAAGCGAATTTGATGCATATTCATATGTCCTCAATGCATTAACAATATAATTATATAATTGGGTTAAAAGAGAGATTACACCTTATTTAGATCTCTTTGAAGTATTCATAGAAATAATATGTGAGACTTAGAACAGAGAATCAAAGAATGTTCATACCTCTACTTTTTTTTTTCTTTGGGGGTGGAGTGGAGGAAAAGATAAATAAATCAAAGGATATCTACAAAAATAACAAATATCATCAGTGTAATACCTTAAACAAAAAATTAGCTCCAGCCACCAGACAATCCATTTCATCTTCCTTGTCAAGGCCCACTCCAAGCCTCTCTTTGAAGAGGTCTGCAAATTTGTATGCTCCACCACCTGTGGCCTTCACCCAAACTTAACTAGTAAAAAGATCTATGCCCATTAAAAGCAGATAGAAACCCATTTATCTGAGTAAAAATACAGACCATCTTTCACAAATAGGGGCAGAGCCAGGAAATACACATGGGGGGGGGGGGAATAATAAATCCGGATCACCTCCCCATCGGGCGAGCATTAAACCACAGCACATATTGTGTGGGCTCATGTGGGACCCACTGTAAGATTATTTTCTCATATTTTAGTTCAATTACTTCAATAATTAGCTCATTACAACTATACAAATATACAATGTTAGAAAAACAATTAATTCAATAATTCAATTTAACAAAAATTCAATTAGGTGATTGTTTTTCTAAAAAGAATTACATACAATATATATATATATAGAGAGAGAGAGAGAGGACCTCTTACTTAAATAATTACTTCAATATAATGTTAAAAAAAACAATTAGTTCAGTAATTAAATTGAAAAAGGAAAAATCAATTGGTTCATGCCTTCGTGATTTTCTAAGGTTTTGTGAAAAGAATACTAGAAAAATTGAGAGAGAGAGAGAGAGAAAGAGAGAGTGAATACTTGATAACTGTGGAGATGATTTAGGAACACTCCAACGTGTGCTAGCTTTTCCAAATTTTCCCTAACTACCTTAGCCATTTGTGAGAGGTGTGAGGAAAGAAGAGAGAAAAAAAATAAAGAATAAAAAAGGAGACTCAGGAGAGAATAAATAAGAATAGAAATAGGAGAGAACAAATAGGGAGAAATTTATGGATAGTAAGTTAGTTTCTAATTAAGTTATAATTTTTTGTTCCTTAAAAGTAGGGGTTG
This sequence comes from Hakea prostrata, assembly GCF_041222555.1. Classification (NCBI taxonomy): domain Eukaryota; kingdom Viridiplantae; phylum Streptophyta; class Magnoliopsida; order Proteales; family Proteaceae; genus Hakea; species Hakea prostrata. The sequence continues at coordinate 13,281,909 of NC_142607.1, forward strand.
AATGGTAACCATTGGACAATGATTAAGAATAATATTTATACCCGTCATCTTTATCTTAAAATTTTATTTTTAATATTGGGGGGGGGGGGGGAAATAGTGGTATTTCACATGTGGAGTGAGAAACATAAGGGGAAAAAATAGGGAAATAATCAACTTTTAAAAAAATTCCGCCACTGTTTACAAACTTCCATTTTCCTAACTTCAAGAGTTTAACGTCTGTAAAGTTACATTTGCAAACTCAAAAGAATCAGATACCAACGAAGATAGATCCAAGACAACAACACAACACTACAGCTGAGTTTATCAATTCCCAAGTTTCAAAACAACAAGTTTTGAGAAGCAACAGATGAGTAAATGGGGTGGCGGAGGCCCAAGTGGAAAAAGCTCCTCAATAATTTCTTTGTTTGGAGAATCAATGAAATTGTTTGGCAAGGGTTCCAGGTTATTATCTGTTGGATCAGGTGGCAAAGGCCTGCATAGGAAGGTCCAGTCTTATAGCACATTTTGTGGGATATTGCCATGTTCAGCAAGCAGCAATTCACTGTTTTGCAGCCCCCTGTCGCTTGCTAAGCCCTGTTATTATCTGTTTCTTCTTTCTCTTGTTTGATAAACTGTTTGTTTCTGATCACGAATAATATGAAAAAAAATCATTATCCAGGAAGTGAAAAATGAAATAGGTCAAGATAAATTTCAAATATCATTCCTTTCCCGCACCCCTGTCCCCCCCCCCCCTCTCTCCAGGGGGGGAAAAAAGAAAAAGAAACCCAACCAACACTTCAGTCGCATCCTTTCTTTGTGGCACGTGTGAGTGTAGACAGGTCTACAAACAGGCCGTGTACTACCATATACAGGCTTTTTTACTAATGAGTTACAACTGGATTTGCAATTGGTAACCCAAATTCAACAAAGAAACAATCCAGCAATTTGAGATGGCCATCATTTCTCCAGTTAATTAGTAGTATCAACTATCAAGGAGCACTTCCCAGTGAACAAACTGTTAGATGGCTAAAGCGTCTACAGTCCTACTCAGACATTAAAAGCGTGAAGGCTTAAAATCTTTACTTAGATGCAACCGGTAAATAATAGCCTCATATAGTGGAAAATTAGGATCCATTAATTAATGTCCAAAATAAAGAAAAAAAAATTTACCTTAATAATTGCATTATCATTATATGGAACCATTGAATTCCAACCGCATGAATCCAATCCTGTTCATATTAGATTTGCCAGAATCAAACAGAAAAAATAATTCAAAAAGAAGAATTAATAGAATAAGAAATTATTTTTTCAAGAAATATCTGGAAATTTTTGTTGAAAAAATATAACAGACAATTAGATAGTTGCACCACAATTATCTCCAAATAATACTACATTGACAGAGAAAAGAGAAACAAAAAGAAAAATGTAATACCACCAGTGTGCAGCTGCTTTGAAGCAATAAAGTCCAAGCATTCACTAATCTTAGACGTCTCAAATTTAACAAAATGCAGTCTTCCACCAAGAATAGGATAGCTCATTCTATTATTTGGAACCCCTGATCTCTCCATTAATGACCTCTTCCTCTTGTCATCGACAAGGCGATCCTCATGTCTAGAGAAATATACCAACTTGATCAGAGATCCTGCAAGTAAAGTATAGGATCATGAATTGATCTACATAAAGTGCCAGAAAAGTATCAACCATGGCTGTCAAGTTAGATAAAGTCAACATGGGTATAACTGAAGTCTACTTACAGTCAGAACTTACAATTTCAGAAGAGGTGGGATGGGGTAATGAAAAAGGTATATGTATTTAAATAAAAGCCACGTGACAAAAAATCCTTCATGACTCCAACCACAAAAAAACGAAAATTTCTGGAAGAAGAATGAAATTCAGCAGAATTTTAAATCGCCCTCCAAGAGCAGAATGAGAAAACCATCACAAATTTAGCCATAAAGAACTGAATTAAGCAGTTGCAAATTCATTCATAAGGATGGCAATAAGACCAATACCTATCTGGAATTTAGAATCCCAAAAGTGGGAGAGACAGAGAGTCAACCATCTCGAAAAGCTTCTTCTTTTTTCTGGTTTGAAGGGAGGGGTGTCCTTTAGTTGCTTATGAATATAAAGGGAAATGGACATACAAAATGCCATCCCAAAAAATGGGTATTACCATGCCAGAACAGAATAAACTTGGGAGAGGGAAGAAATTTCATCAAACAAACTCAGAAAATGAAAACACATAAAAATTTGGATAGCAAAAAAGAATGCACGCTAAAAACAAGAGTAATTCAAGAAACAAATATAAAGCAGTTCCCATAATTTAGGTTAAAGAAAGGTAGGAGTGTTACATAAGCGTGCAAAATGATTCGATCTGTCACATTCCAGATGAAGATCATTTTCAGAGACGTTTACAGGAATGGGCCAAAACAAAATCGACCCTGTCAAGAGAATTGGGAAATATAATTGAAGTCCTCACCTCCAATGTCCAGAGCCAAAAGAGATATTTCATCAGACTGGTTAGGCAACAGAATTGTTGGGTCTCTCTCCTCGAAATTTCCCTGAATTGCAGCACCACTGAGATCAAGCAGAGGCCGAGAATTCACTCGGTGAACTGAATTCACGGTTGTCGGCACCATTCCACCTTTCTCCCTCAGGTTATCCTCAACCTTCTGCTTACTATCCTCTTTTATATTGATGGTTTCAGGAGTTCTGCCTTCACTTGAGCCAGCCATTACCAACTCCTTTCCACTTGTTGCCTGATCCTAACCGTCTGCCAAACGGATTCTTTGGTTCTTGCTGACCTAGGGTCAAACAAAATAGCAAATTACCAACGACAGCCCAAAAAAGATGAATAATTGAAACAACAATGACATTTGTTGGCAACAAGAACATGAAGAAGAATGAAATCACTTCACCTTTAAAAACATAAATCGAAATCAACAGCCACGGATGTAAAACATGTATTCCATCGAACCAGTCAAGCTGAAAGACTGAATCCACAGAACAACTTCTACTATCTGATATACACGAAGAGTTAGAAGAAAACAAAAGAAAATTAAAATGCCAAAAACGATTTCATCGTTTTTTTTGATAACCCAATCAAGATTTGACAATAAGGATCTCCTTATGCGTGACAGAGGATCGGCGTAATGAGACAAAAATAAGAGGGTCCAAAGCTCAAATTACCTACCCAACGGTTGCTTTCGCGGGAATTTTTTTCCTCTCGTGATCGATAAACAGATATTCGAAAGGTAAAATTAGGGTTTATGGATCAAATGACTGGAATATGCCATGGAATTTTGTTCGTCATTGATTGAGCTTTCATGGCGATGATTACCAAGTTTCGCCCACTATGGTTTATCCGTCAAGACTACAAAAAAGTAAAACACAGCGGTCAAGATCTGATTCCATGACACGACCAGGAATCTAGAAAGTGGTAAATCGTATCATTTCTGTCGCATGATTCGCATCTGGTTCCGTGTGGCTTTCACTACTAAAAATTCCCAATTAGCGGTTTTCAACTGCGTCTGCAACTGTGGCGGTGGACGTTAGGAGTATACTATCACATCGTTCGTGATTCGCACAAAGATTTTACGAAATATCCGTGGAATTTATGTAGGCGTAATTTACAGGTGGATTTGCGCGTTTTATTAACCCACGTGTTGGGAGTCTTGGGACCTTCCCATACAGCTGTTTGTCTCATCCACTATAATTTTGGGCACAAAACTTAGCCACGTCATCCGATTCAGATATGTCCAATGCCTTTTATTTTTTCACCAAACAAAATGTCTTCTATTTGTTTTTTTTCGAAATAAGTGTCCAATGCTCTTTGTTTTACGATAAAGAAATAATTAGGAAAGGGTCAGGCTGGTAACTGAAAGGACGGGACTCTAAATTTTTATTTTTATTTATTATTTATGTGTTAATTAAGATAACTTACTATTAATGGTTAAATTAAAAAAAGAAAAAAACAACTCTGGATTCTCGCCGGTGGTGGTTAGAGTAAGGGTTAAATTTCTTTCTTCATGTGTTCCTTCTTTATCTCTTCCTTTGTTCCCTATCCATTTCCATCTGCTTTGAAAATTCTTTCATATGTGTTAATTAAGCTTGGACCCTTTGATTGCAGTAAATCTTTTGCTCTCGTTTTGAATAAGTGAAAAAGAAATTTTCGTCTTCCCTTATTAGGCGTGCTAAGGATGATTTTTCATCATTTCCCTAATTGTTTCTCATTTGAATTCTTTTCATATTATTCCCTCATCTCATTTGAATTCTTTCTATATTATTCTCTCATCTCATTTGAATTATTTCCATATTATTTGCTATTCTCATTTGAATTCCTTCCACCATTTATCATACATTCAATTCGAATTCCTTCCATTCATCATTCCTTCAATTCGAATTCTTTCCATACCATCTCATTCATTCAATTTGAATTCTTTCCATACATTGTATTTCCATATAAACATTTTTATGTATTATATTTGCTATACAAATATTTCCATGTATTATATTTCCATACAAACATTTCCTTGTATTGTATTTCCATCTTTTATATCTTTCATTTATTGTTCATAATTATCTACCAGCATAGGATGTATGCTGTCTATATATTTGATGTTCTCTCATATGAAATTATTCATTTTCTACTATTAAGGTTGTGTCTTAATATCCCTTAGATTTCATAACTCTTACTTGTTTCTAATTCCATCTTAAAGGATACAAACAAGAGATTCTCACATATTTATGTTCAATGAATCGCCCACAAAAATCAATATTTTTCCTCTAAGTCTCTCTAGAAAATCAATTGTGTTGAACATATAAAAGACCTATATTAGAGAAGAAATCGAGGAAGAAGGAAGTGTTGAACCTATAGAATAACTATATTAAAGAAGAAACCGAGAAAGAAAAAAGAGATGTTACCGCCAACGAGAATCGACAACTGGTGATATTTATATTAAATTTAACTAAGTCATAAATAATGAAAGAAAAAATATGAATATTATTAGACGATTCACATTTAATTTAACAAATCTGACCATGAATATTCAAAGTCGTCAGTTAACTTATTCACACGTCCGTTCAGCTACACTTTAGCCTTATTATAGCAAATGTGGGGTTGGGAATAAAATGGTGGGAAAAAGAAAAACATGTGTGTCCCATGTGTAATGGGGTGAAAGAGAAGGAAAATAAATGAATGAATTTTGTGGAAAAGTGATAATTGTGAGTCCCACTTTTTACTTTTCCACATTCTACAAAGTCCAACATATTTTGTAAGGTTTTAAAAATGCTTGGGGTGGGAAAATTTGCTTATCACTCACCGACAAGTTCTAACTTTCCCACCCCAAGCAATCAAACAAACTACACTTTTATGATTTAAATAAAAAAAATTACTTTTTCAAATATTTTCTCACCTCTTTTTTTCCACCCCACTTTTATTCCAGCAAACAAACGCAACCCTAGGAAAATATATATCTATTTCCCTTGAGTCTTATATTTCTCTTACCACTGTAGTCTCAAGTTCAATCTAAAGTGGTTTGGCAATCCATTTGCTTCTTTATTTCTCATATTGGATAGTTGTGTGCTCTTCAACCTGGACATGGGATCACTATCGACTTTTTTGGGTTATATATATTAGCCTTCCGGTAGGGCTACGTTGATGGGGCCAGTGCCCTAATAGTAGAACTCAAAAGTACAAACGTTGCTTAACTAGAGGCGCAACAACACCACTAATGCAACAAAAAAAAAAAAAAAAAGTCTCATATTTCCCTTTGAGGCGGTAGAGCCGAAATGATTTATAATTTTTAAGTCATTAATCATTCTTCAACCATGGACTCATAAGTACAAAGACTATTATTTTTCTCAAATTGTCATAAAAGTCCTTGTATGTGTATTAAATGGTGATTTGACGGAAATGAGTTAGGTGTACCTGTATGCAAGGTTTAAAGTATCGGTATCGAATATCGTATCAGTAAGGTGATTTTAAGAGACATATCGTCCTGTATCGAGTATTGTATAGCTATGACTAACGTATTTTAATGTAATTCAATGGAGAGACGTATCGAGATGTATCGTGTCGGTTGGGTCAAATATGGATATGTATCGACTAGTATTGTATAGTATCGTGGGATACGTTAAACCTTGCCTATATGCTAATGGCTTGAACACGAAAATGAAGAAAGTTTCCTTTCACCTTGGATGTAAAGTGTAGTGATGAATTTGATGGGGAACGGTGATTTCAAACACCCACCACAAGGGGTTCGAATTTACACGATGAAATTCATCATTTGCACTTGATTTTAAGGGGCAATCACCTTAATCTCTTATTATCATAGCTTTGAGGATTAAGATCCATAGCTCATAAATATAATATAAGAGCTAAAGAGTTGAAATCCCTTTTGGGGGTCCTCACCTACCATATATGTAGAAACTACAATTCAAGAAAGAAAAAATTTTAGAGAAGTTTTTCAACTAGTGGCTAGTGTGAGAAGGGATATAAATGGAGAGTTGTTTTTACATCTACGGGTAATTGAATTCTATATAGTCCTAATACATAAATTATTTGATCAAAATAGATATGGGTGTCAATTTGTAGTCCGAACTGTTAAAATCGAAACGCATCTGCCCGTTATAGCCCGAATTGATCTGAACCGAATTTTAATGGGCTGTGTTTGGGCTGAGGGTAGCGGAGCCTACACTAACCCGAAACCGAACCACAACCCTTTATAGACCATTTTACAACCCGTTTTGTAATTTTACATTAAATAGTATTTGAATCATTATATTACCATTATGTAGTTAGTATAGACAATTAAAAAAAAATTAAGTATTAATTCAAAGATCAAATGGTCATTCTATTACTTAAATATCTAGTTTCTTAATTTTTATAGGATGGGTGAATTTTTTTAATGGAAATTGACCAATAGCAACTTTGCTTTCCATAGAATTTTGCTTTTGTTGTAGGATGCTCAATTATTTCTTCTTGTTCTTTTTCTTGCACACCATAAACCATTAGTCAATCCGAATCTAAACCGTTAGCTAGCCCGAACCCAAACCACCCTAAACCGAAACTAGCTTGAAACCATTATTTTGTTAATTGGCCGTGTTTAAACTAGGTGTTTTTCAACCCGAAACTGCCCCAAATCACGCTGTTGACACCCCTACAAATAGATATCGTTAGAAAGAGGAGAGAACATCACAAGTTACTCGAAGAAAAAGGAGAAAAATAAAAGGGCATTCATAAGTCATGGACCACGAATAAATTCAAATGAAAGTAAACACTGTGTTTGCTATGTATTTCAAAATAGATTAAGGGTCTAAATGCATTCTGCAGACCAAATTCTCTTGCTTGAGAATCCATTCCACACAAAAAGAAAAAAAACTAAAGCCAAACTTCATTTTGGGAATACATTAACAAACATAACCTAAGTAAGGTTTTGTTATATGTTTTAGTTTCAAAATGAATTACCAGTGTACAAGCATTCAAAAAGTTGATTCTCTCTATTTTCTATTTTTAAAATATGCTTTAGACCTAAAATATATTCCCAAAATGCAGGAGAAGCATAGAGCAGAAGGCCTTATTGTGGGCTGGACCTATATTCATATCAAGATAACCTGAAAGCCCACAGTTTTGAAAAGGCTGATGACAGGCCAAGGAATGGCCTGGGCTAAGAAATAAAAACCCACTAAAGATGTTGGATGACACCGATATTTATTCCGGAATTTTATCAGTTTTATTTCTTTGTCAGAAATTTAATAAGAATCTTTGGATATGACTGTAGACTTGTGTCCTTTATTCAAAGGAAAATTGATGGTTCATTTCTTTGTCAGAAATGAGCTCGACTTCATCAGTGATGCGCTAAAACACACTTTTCGAACATGGACGGTCGAGATGCTGCAGTAATTCTGCAGCAACCACGCAATTTCTCTCAGAAATGAACCTAATAAAATTCCAATTTATTCCCATAGAATTCCATCTATGTTCTTTTTTCAATTCCCACTTAAATTTTCAATGAACATTCTGTTAAGAACCCTATTGAGTGCTGTCTTTTTAACTCTGCCATCGTTTCTTTCAACCGAATGAACAAGGATAAAACTAAGCCAAACTGACTGCAAACTCAAGAAATAAGTACAAATCGAAACTAAGCCGCGAATAAACTGCAAAACCCGAAACTGTAGGAATTTGGCTGATTACAGCAAGAACCAAATCCAGAACTGGTGAGTTAAACTTAAACCTGCTCAAGAAGCTCTGCAAATATCAACATCTAAGGTTTGGGTTGTCCCTTTAGATTCCTGCTTATTCACATTGAAGGAGTAAATGGATTAAACCGAATCAGTAAGTCACTGAAAGACAATAAACGAAGCATGCACCATGCACAAGCTAGCTTCCTATTTCCCCACGTTTGGCCAACCTTTCATAATGACATTTCCTTGTCATTCACGTGGCCATTATCCCACTTTGTCCACATGAAGCACTTTTAAAACGTGACGGAAACAAAAAGATAGTCTGAGAGAGAGAGAGAGAGAGAGTGGGTGTGGGGGACGAAATGGGATCTCAATATCTCGTTCATATCTTCTACTGATGATATCCTTCAATTCTCAGATGAGATGATATGAGTTGAAGTTGAGAGAGAGAGAGAGACAGAGAGAGAAGTCATTCTCATCTTCTGCAGATGAAAGAGCATTCATAGATGAGATGAGATGGGATGAGATGTAATGTAATGGGTTGTTGTCAACTTGTGCATGTGAATGAGCTTCAGCTCACCTTTCAGATCAACTTTTCTCATGTGAGATTGCTTACATTGATCTGGCAATCTTTGGAACTGAAGGACATTATATGATCTCACATCATTAGAGACTACCTAACTATGCCAATCTAGGGTTTACAGAATAGCCCTTCTCGATAAAAATTTTAGCACTTAACTATGATCATAAAGATCCCACAAGGTTGCACTCTTTCAGAACCACACAGAGCTTTGGGTTGCTGTACTATTTTCTTCAAATGAGATATAGATCAGAACATGGTTTTTATTAACCCACAAACCACCAACCCAGTTGCCTAAACATTAAAGGAAAAAAAGAAAAGAAAAAAGAAACCCATTTACTTTCTTGTTCTTCTCCTTTATTCAAAATCAGAAAATTTCACTTCTTATGAGAAACAGTGCATGTTTTTGCTACTACAGGATTCCGAAGAATTATAACATACATTAGCTGGTCTGAACATTGTGATTACCAGAAAGAAAATTGGGTTATGTTGAGTGCTTAGGAAGAATTTATCAGACCTGAACAGGCTTATGTTCATAAGAGCTGCGGAAACATAAAGTTGATTAGCTTATTCTTGATACAGAAAATTGAAAAAGTAAGTTAATAATCTTCTAAATGGACTCTTGTCCTTGTGAAGATAATCCCACGATTATCAGACCTAACCCATGAATTATTAACAAACTTAGGTACTATGATCTCAGGTTTCCAGTTTTAGAGATAATAATTAAGCAAAACACTCTAATCACTGAGTACAATTTTGGATTTAATATATACTGTATCCCACTGTTATATTACAGCCCAGAGGTGGACTAGTAACTAACATTTGAAAGTTCTTGATGGTATATCTATGGACATAACACCTACTATATATAGCTCCAAACTTATATATAAAAGCTTATAAACTATAAAAAAATGTATTTGTTCAATCGCTGAGTAACTGCATAGGCCAGAGATCATCCACGCATGGCCAGAAGTTTTCATTTGATTCAGTAGCAGGCAAAGGAACTGGAAAGCCCTCCATGTTTGCAGCACAAGGTGGTGAGTAAATATCCATTTTAATTTCTTCTCCAGCTTCATACATGTTACTACCAGTGCTAGCATCGTTGTGGTTCAGCTCTTGAGAATTCTGACTTGGGTATGCTTCTGCTTGCTTGATATGCTTTTGGATTCTTGTTCTCCAGTAATTCTTTATTTCATTATCAGTTCTTCCTGGAAGATGCTTTGCAATCTTCGACCACCTGCAAGGGTGTGATGTGTTTATAAAATTAAAGAAGCTAAACTATTTATAAGATTTCAAACTTTGGGTAGAAAGAACAAATTTTCAAAATGAAAAAGGAAGAAGGGTTAGAAAAAGCAAAACATAGTTTACTAGAATATGCACTGGTCAATAAAAACTTGATACGAATTTTCAACTTTATGAGATAAAATTCTTTACTTTGTGATGAGCTTTGATTTTCTCAATGGTTCACAAATTTAGCCACTAGGTGGGATGATGTGGCAATTTGGACCAATGGATATGTAGATCCAAGTTCGGATTTTCGATCCATACCTGTTTTTTTTTTATAATGTCTCTAGATTTGGATTTTTTTTCTTCTTCATATATCAGTATAATTGTTTTTAGGAAAAAAATTCTGACTTAAAGCATAGCTCTTATGTCTAAACATAGGATGAGGAGAAACGAGCGTCCGACCGTGCGCACGTGAAAGAAAGAGATCTTTTCCGATGCTTCCGTCAGCATCGGGGCCACACTTCTGGTCTAATCTCTCCCGTTCCCTTTAATTTTTTTAAATATTCATGAATATGGCATATCCTTCCATGGTAATTAAATTTTCAAAGCTTTATTTTTCAAGATAAATCTGCAAAACTTAATTTACACCCAAATAATAATTAGTCCCCGAAATGTTGGCCACATACAATATGCCGCATGGCATATATTTGGAAAGTTGTGATAACCTTAGGCCATTGAGGATACCTATTAGTGTTCTTACAAGAATTTAAAAAAAAAAAAATCATAGTTTAAATAGTGGTAAAAAAAATGGTAACTATTCCTGCTTCATTATAGTAATATTAGCAGTAAAAATTGCATCAGCATCAAAAGAAAATGATGCATGGAGTTTCAGTTCAGATAATTACCAAGTAACTAATTATTTTTCTTCTCTTTTCAAGAAAAAACATTATGTTGCTATTCAAATTCTAGGCATTACCAAGTCAGGATATGGTTTGCAGTACAATCTTTAAGGTTTCACTAATCATGATCTACATCTATCACTTAGTTTAAGTTTTAATCCTTAAATGGGCATAAATTAGACTTTATGTTGTCTCTCTCTCCCTCACACACTCACACACACAGATATAGAGAGAGAGAGAGAGAAGAACTGTAAAAGAGGAGTTACTGGTAGGGGCTGAGGTTGAGAGAGACAGAGATATCACAAGTAAAACTGTAAAAGAGGGGTTACTGGTAGGACCTTGAAGGCATAGGGCTGAGGCTACATGAGACTACACTAATCATGATTTTCATCTATTACTTAATTATGTTTAAGTTTTAATTGATTCTTCTTGATTTTCTTCTAAAGCCCAACCACATGGTTACTTGGAAAGAAATACCTAACCTAAACATAAGAGATAAGATCTGGATGGAATCTACTATAAGGAAAGTTCACATGCTAGTAATTGATCTTGGCAGCCCTTAAAAGGAAAGCTTTTATTCCATGGACCATCTGTCAAGGGCTTCTCTCACTTCCATATTAATTTGGTCGATCAGGGAAACTGGTATACTTCATTCAGAAACCCTTGAGGTCTTTGCAGTTTCTAAACAAATAAAATCCTATGTTTCTTGCTTGGGATTATCAAATCTCAACTCATGAAGGAGTATAGTTCCTTAACCCAATAGGTAGCCTATAATGTTGTTCTTGCGTCCTGTCTCCATGTACCCGGATAGTCTTTAGAAGTACTGGAATCTCCTCTTGAATGTGTGGTAGAGGATAATTGATCCAAATTCCCGAGTAAACCCTAATCCATCTCCTGCATACAACACACACAAGACATCCTCCTTATAAAGAGAACTTCTTATTACTAGCTAGATGTTAGTTACGACATGAAAGATTCGAGATCATGTCAACAGAAATAGATCAAGACCATTTACCTATCATTAACCATGCCACACATCCCTCCTTATACATTAGGGATTCCTTGCAAGATCATTCTCTGTAAGGCCTACCTATCCAAAGCATGTGGCCCAAGGAATCCCATTTATGAGTAAGAAAATCCTAAATTATAGAGGTTAGTTATATCATGTACGGGAGATCATATCAAGGAATAGTAGAGACTATGGGGCGACATTTTTAACAAGATCAGATCTTGGAGCTGACACTAAGAACCTAATCAGAACTCACAAACAACAACTAACCCTAAATTTCTTATTTCCCCTCCTAATTATTCCTAGACTTGAAACCTGAGTGTTGATCCGATCGAACATAAGAACCTCCACTGCTTATCGTGATCTACGTTATGATCTCTTTTGAGTGCAAGATCTGAGTTAGAATTAAGAATGTATAATAAAGGAAATATTTTAAAACATATGAAAGATCTATATGCTTTGAATATATGTAGCAGTAAAAAAGAGAAATAGAGATCATAGCATAGAGATCATAGAGTGTGCAGTTCTAAATTTTCTTGAACCCTCTGCAGCTTTGCTAATTTCTATGTAAAATGGTGGAAAATAAAGAATTTACAAGAATTTTCCAGTTTAAAAAGCAAATTTCATGTAAAATTTTAATTTGCATGAAAATTTGACAATAAAATTAAGAAGAAAGATCTAGATTTATTGAGTTTAAATGAAGAAACATTTCACATGATTTCTTTAGAAAATATAAAATAAGAAGAAGAAGAAGAGGAGGAGGAGGAGGAGAGAGAGAGTAATTGCACCAAAATTTCCAAAAACCTACGTAGCTTGGACCAAAGATGCCAAGAACCCACGTAGATTTTCTTTTCATTTACACAGCAAACAAGAGGAGAAGGGCCACATGTGTAGGTCATGAGCTTCAAGACTTCAAGAACAAGGATTATGAAGCTCTGCAATTTTATCTTCCTTTAGCCGAGAGAAAGAGAGATTGCATTAAGAAATTAACAAAACCAGCAGCGCTTGTTCATGTATGTCTTAGGTTAAGAAAGAAAGAATAGTTCAAATAGGCCTGCATGAGAATCGAAAAGGTCAACTCGAAACCCCTTTTCGTGATTCTACTGAATATTGTCTCACCTGTTTCCCCACCTAGCATGTAGTTCCATGATCAAGAGCTGTTCTTCAGCTGTAATATTACCTCTTCGGACGTCCGGCCTCAGGTAATTCAGCCACCGGAGACGGCAGCTTTTTCCTGTGCGTTTCAAGCCTGAAAAAAAGAGGCTCAAAATTTGACCTAATCATGAAGTTTTAATGGCATAAACAGGGATTTGCACAAAATGATGTTTTACCTGCCGAACGTGCCAGTGTATTCCATACTCCTTCACCATGATTAGCGATGTAGTTCATCAGAATAAGATCTTCTTCCATGGTCCATGGTCCTTTCCTTACTTCTGCATCTTGGGAGCTGCTGCTACTGCTACCTCCTTTCTTATCCATCTTTGAAGAACCTGCTGGAGAAGAAAGAACGAGAGAGAGAGAGAGAGAAAGGTCTTGGGTTATTGGTGGTTGAGAAACTAGCTATGGTTTATATAGAGAAGTTCTCTTAATCAAACTTCCCACATGAACAAGTCTTAATCATCAAGATTAGAGGAGCTTTTAACCTAACATTTCATAGAAAGATGTACGTTTCTTAATCAAATCACATGGTAACCACAAACATGGATGTATTAGTTGAAAAATACATGAGTCGATTACCCTGCCTCTTCTTATTCAGGCTTAGGCTAAGGCTCTGTTTGGTTGCAAGTAAAGGTAAGTGAAGTCACTTTTACAAATTAAATAAGAAAACCCTGCAACTATAATTGTGTGATTTACCTAAAATTTGTACTATGTTTGGTAAAGACCAAGTTTTCTCAAACCACAATGAATGGGATTTCACTCTCCATTGGACGTCAAGTTCATGTTGATTGACACCATATTATGAAATTTTTTCAGGAATATGCTAAAACCTTTGTAGGGATTATGAACCCTAAGATGGTTGGTGAAGGAGAACTTTGTTAATCGATATATATATATATATATATATATATACATTTTGGAAGAGGGATCAAAATATGATGGGCTTGTTAATTGACATCTTTTGCATTAAGACATTTGGAGAGTGGAAACAAGGCCTACCCTATAAAGCATGTATTTTCGAGGCAGGGGAAGGTGTGAAGGGATAGAAGTTTGAACCCAGACCTCCTTGGACTTATTGATTTTACATAGAAGGTTGCCACCACTGTGCATGAAAAACATCCACTAGTAACTAAATTCGGTATTTGTTTTAGAGTAATAATTACAAAACTCCAATTGTATCATGATTTACTTTTATTTCTGTTGCCTAAGCTTTATTTTCTTCAAGCCAAACAAAGCTTGAATATATTAGACTATGAGAAGCCGATTGAGATGACACCCTGACATTCATGAAGGTCTTTAAATGTCCCTAAACAAAAAAAAATGATTTAATCCCAATCAGAGGAATTAGAATAGCCAAGGTTCGGCTTAAGATAACTTTAAGTGAAGTGATGAGAAAGAATATGCATGACTTACGCCATTTAAAAATAAAAAAAAAAAAAAATATGATTTAAAATGTAACTGATTGGAAGACAAGGATCCATGTAGCTGACCACTTTTAATGGAGACAAGACTTGTTATTATTGTCATAAATGGAAGTGAAACTTTCAAAAAACTTAAACAGTAAATCTTTTGTAATCAACACCAGCATGACAAAAATTACTGGTCAAATTTCTTATCATATTTAAGTAACCAAATACAATTTTTGCAAATTAAGTAGAGTTAAATTTGACAAAAATTTCCTTCACCATAAACTATAAAAAGATTCATCAAAATTCATCCAAAAAATCCTCCAGGATTCTCAAAAAATCCTTTTGCTCAATGACATGATATATCATATGAATTTGTGTTCATCTTCTTTCTTCTTCAACAACCTCACCTTGTAGGTTTTGTTATAGGAGATGTCATCCAGCAGTTCCCAAGCTGACTACACCACTGCTGATCACCATAGTAGTTCTAAAAATCATATCAACATGATCTTGATGATATAGATTCCATGTTGTTGGTATTTATATATCCCTTAACTTTGTATGCTGTAGTTCATGGTTGCACCTCATCACTTCTCCTTTGGGTCCTTCTAGACTCTATTAATCTGGCTCTCTGGCTTGTTAGAGTACTTGGTGCAGTGGAGATAACGTCTTGTCTAATTCACAATAACATAAAAAGAAGTATAAAAATAGACATTTGCCTAACTTCAACTATCAAAAGAGGTATATATATATACCCCTGCCTGAGTGTGACTGTGTTTGTGAGAGACTAAAAGAGAGGATGGCCACACAATTGCAGAGTTGAATTTGATTCAGAAAATGAAGAAGCTTGAAATTCATTTAAAACTGGGACAAAGAAATGTGAAATTTGCTTTTTGTTGTTGTTTTAATGGCGATCGAAAGCCTCTCCAGTGTCCACCATTATAGTTAATGGAGAGAGAAAAGGTGACGAATATGAGCCTCAATTAAAAAGCTATTAATTTCTCTCTCTCTCTAATATGATTGTCCTTTATTAAATATGGTTTACTTTACGTGATCCAAGCTAGCTTTGTTGCTTTTCTCGACAAGTGATCTGGTATGTGCTTCCTGCTTCTTTGATCCATATATATGTACCTATACCTAAATGTTTCACACCGACTTATAATAGTCATATCGCAAATGAAGACAGGTAGAAGAAAACTACAAAAGTAACAAATGTAAAACTACCTTTCTGCCCTTTTGTTATTATCCTTTGTATACCTTCTTATTGGCTACAGCGGAACCACATCATCAAACAGCATTTGTCTCCTCTGAGTTAATTAGTTTCTTTATGTTGGGTTTAGGTGTCTTGCATTCTGTGGATCAATATAATTATAATTTGGTTGTCCTTATAATTAAAATAGGATTTGGATTAATTAATTAACTGTAAGAGTTAAAATTTTAATTATATGGGAATTAGGGTTTTAAGTTTTCTTATAAATAGTCTCTGTAGAATAATATAGAGAAGAAATGACAAGCAAAAGAGAGCACTTAAATTATTTTCAAAAAAGAGTAAAAATTCTTTTCTTTCGAGTGGACGTAAATAATCTTGCCAAAAACCATGTTTTGCTTGTGTTATTCTTCGTGGTTGTGCATCTGTCTCCAACGCTTTACTCTCAAAATAACACTATATATCTTTACATTTCACTACCACGTATTCAGGATGGTCAGGATAACTCACTTCTTGATCTTGACAAGATAGATTCTCCTAAATATGTGGTTGAGGGACATCAGAACATGAGAATAGTGTAGTCTCTATCCTTCAAGGTCTAGGAATTGGACTGCTTTCTCCTTAAATTGTGTTACGTATGGGTAAAGTGCCCAACCATCGGGAAATGCTAGTTCACCCAATGGATTGATGCTAACTGCGATTCAAGGGATGAATTGATGCCCAAGCCGGCCAAGATGGTCATGCGATCAACCACTATTATGAGAAATGATGATCAGGTCTGTTCTAAGGGTTAGACTGCTCACCCATTAAAGTGGTACGTGAGCTGGGTTCAGAACGTCGTGAGACGGTTCGTTCTATATCCAGTACTCCAATGCATTAGAGCATTGAGAGGACCTTTCCAGCCATGATAAGTCATGAGACCAACCACTAGGTCTATTGAATGCACAAAGAGTGTCTGACCTCTTGCAAGCAAGCAACCCAGGAGTATTTTGAAACAAATCGAAGACTTCAGAGTCTGTTCATCCATCAAACAAACAAAAGATTGGATTGGTGAGTGAACTACTCCTGCGGTAGATTCGATATCAACAACTTGCTTTTGTCTCTTATTTCCTTTTTATGAATGTGATTACCAAAACTGGAGGATGCTCAGTCGTGACTCATGAGACTGTGATTGTGGAGAAGTGGTAAAATAGTTTGTTAACAGACTAATCATCACAATAGACACTTGCAACGAAGTGACGACCCTTTGGGTCATCACAATGTTGTCGATTTTGTCTTTGTTAATCTAAGTTTTCTTCTATATTTGGGCTAATTACAGAACAAATTAGGCGCCATTTTTGCAAGAGAGCCAATGAGATTGCCATCAACTTAACATTAGGTCGTGTTCTTTAAGAAATGCAGAGGTTCCAGCTTATCTCTACTACTCAAATCTTCTTGCTCACCCATAAAGAAAAATCCACAACGAAACACAAGCAAGTGCTTATTAATGGAGTTAAAGTTTCCAAATTATTAGGAGTTGGTATCAATTTATGTTGAATTGCTCTACAATAGTCCCAAACCACACCAAAGATTCGAACCAACCCGATTGATCTTTTTATGGGAGATCCGTTACAAAACAGATACGTTTAATTTTCAAGTGATTCATATCATCAAGAATTCTTTACAAACGATCTATAACTGCCTATACATCTCACGCTAACAAAAATGTATTGTTCAGAGGTATATCAAGATTCTCATTTTTTTGAAAAATTTTATTTTTAATTCTTTATTAAGTAGTGATTTAGATTATACTGGGGACAGGGACGGATACATGCATATATAACTATGAAGAAAAGCAAAAACGAAACACACTCACAACAACAAAGAATTTATCATGGTTCAATAAAATTGTTTACATTTACCATAAAGAACATGAGATTCCACTATTTTCTGAAAAACCTCTTACACCACTCTCCACCTTTATAAGGAAACCCACTACCCTAATTTCCATAATTATAACTCCATTTCTATAAAAGTAATTGACCAAAAACCTATTCTAATTACAATTTAGTCAAACTTTGATTACATGAACCCGTGGTATACAAGAAACACTCAAAACATAATGTGTGATAAGAGATGGTCATCTAATGGAATAAATGTAAGGGGTGGTCTGGTCCCACTTTTGTGACCTAGCTTAGCCACAACACTGGGGTCGCACCCCTATGGTGAAAGGACTAGGAAGCTTTGCTTTGATCTTTTTTTTTTTTCATTTAC
This sequence comes from Hakea prostrata, assembly GCF_041222555.1. Taxonomy (NCBI): domain Eukaryota; kingdom Viridiplantae; phylum Streptophyta; class Magnoliopsida; order Proteales; family Proteaceae; genus Hakea; species Hakea prostrata. Next base: position 13,299,811 of record NC_142607.1, read on the forward strand.
CAAAGCACGTTTAAATTGGTTGTAATGTGTTACTCCAAAATCTATCCTCTCCTAATTTGGTTTGAGGATAACCCGATTTAGCTACGAACCAGTTATCTGCAAACAAAAATAATGATGAGAGTGAGCTGCCTCTGTGGATGGGAAGTCACCTCAAATGATCTAGTCAGATTCCGGATGACACGAATATTCCTTCAGAAGAGTTAATGCCCAAAGAGTTCTGGGTCTCTTGGGTAGTTGCAGGAGAGTTAATCCAAGACTAATCTTGGTTTACCTTCCGTTTCCTCTTATTTTTACCCTTATAGACAAACTTCATGCTCTTTCTAAAAAAGACTAACCTTGACCATGGATTTGTCTATTCGAAATGGAGGGTTTGGATGGGTTATGACATCAATCTTGTTAGAGAAATTAAATCCTGAATCTTGTTGATGAAGCTTAGGTCTTAATACACCTTCCCCCAAATTAATTAGTAATCTTGACATACATGGACCTTAGATGTGACGTGTTCCCTCCCAAATTCCAAACAAATCATAAGGAAACAAACCCCAAAAAGATTTGGACGGATTAGCGCCCCTAGGATAAACATCAAGTACTTGAGGTATATAAGGGCAGAGCATTAAATTCGGCATTTAATGATCTGACGTGTTTGTAGTTAGAAACAGACTATCTCTCATCATCTCGTTGCTTTTGTCGAGAAGTCATATTTCAAATATCTATCAAACACACATGCCACCATGTTAACGTTTCTACATGGCAACATCATGAGAGTCGTCTCAAGGAAGAGTCACTTCCTGAAAAGCATATGCTAACAGGTCACATATTTCTTAAACTAGGTCAAGACTAGATGTACCAAGCTGAACGGTTTTTTCTGGTGTGGTGGTCTAAGCCAGAATTTGGTATAACATGATGTAATTGAGAATTATATTGTACAAGCAGAATCTACTGTAGTTGATCTTGATTTTGGTCGATTCAAATCATCCAAGAGCCTAGTTTAAGCCATGGCTTTAAAATTTGGGGTCGATTCAAAGGAAATTGGGTTTGATTCTTTGTGATCCTTTTCTAATTCCATCATGATGGGTATGGACTATGGACCAATATGATTCTATGTCTTGGAGTGCTAGTCAAACCCTAGATAGCATAATTTAATACCTATCATATGAAATGTTTTAAGGCCTATTTTTGGGACCTCAACGCATTAAGATGGCCTTCCTTTTTGACATTGGCCCCTTGCCATTGTACTCATAATTTCTAGTTCTTTGAAATGAGGGGTTGTGGGCCCTATACTTTTTTAAGTCGGACGTATTTTGAATACAAGGGTAAATTGTAATTATTCATAGTCTCTTAACAGAATCAAACTAGATTGTAACCTGCTTGTCTTCTTCTCTGTAGTGAGAACGCCATATAACATAAATTGTATGCTTGTGCCACTAGGTGGCATATCCTAACTCGCTTTGTTTCCGCATTTGTATAGAAATAGCTAAAATCATTGAAGTTTTTCGAGCATAGTCTAATTATGATATTTTAGGATAAACCTTCTAACCTAATCACATGTTTAAAAATTTATTCTTGTATTCGTATTTGATATTTCTTAAGATCACATACGATCCTTTGGACAATATTTAAAAAAGGATTTCCCTAATCTCTCAGAAAATGACTTCATAACTCCATTAAGAGACCCACATGAGATTCTATGGATTATGGCTGTATAAAATATGAGTATAAATATAAATTTTGCTTCCACTTGTACCCAATTATTATTATTATTATTATTTTTGGCTTCCTCCTAAAAATATATATAACACTACTTGTCTAAATTAGTGAAAATAAAATGAATTTTTTCAGGATAAAAGTAATTTTACCAGACCATTTAAAACAGGTTTTACTTTGTAGTTGGTTCTATAAGAATTCACCAACAACAAACAAGCAAAAAGCTTACCACTTTTATGAAACTCTTTCTTACTAGTCATCAATGTGTTTTCTCCACTTAGCTGAAATCTTGAAATACTAAGCTTTTAAAGTTGTCCTTGAAAGCTAAATTGTCTCCCATTTTATATAAAGGAATTGACAGTCCAAATAGTGTTAAAAGACAGTTGGAGTTAGGCAGCTATGATGGATACTAACTCAGCATTTTCCCAACAGAACAATGGTTTGGCCCAAGCAAAGTCTTTTAATGCAACATGTACTGGCTATCATTTTTAGTTACTTTTCCCATAAATAGATATAATTTGTCATGCTATGCAAAAGTTATATGGAAGCATTACCAACTTCAAGTAACCCTATTTGTGGCTTTTAATGTGTCTTCCTTCTATTTTTCAGTTCCTCCCACAAGGTTTCACACCTCTTTATTTCATTGAAAATTCTACAAAGAAATGTCCTTTTCTTTGCGTTAATATCGTACTTTCATATCTAACTCGAGTTTCAAGTCATTGATAATTGAGAATGAAAGCATTATCTCCTATAACAACTTTTCCAATATATTCTATTGATGATTCCTTTCTTAATGCATGGGAGTGTAGAAAATTGACAATAAGAGCGAAGGGGCCAACACACTAGTGCACTTCGGCTTTCCCCTTTTTACTTAATGGTGCTTGGGCGAACACTAAGGAGAACATGCCAAGCTCTGGCTTTGAGCGCCTGCTGACGCTTTCTGAGGCACCTTGACGTGTGAATCGCGAAAACAATTTCATCTCCTTCAACACACGTTAGCACGCACTTGAGTGGGTATATAGGCATTGGATATATACCTTTGAAATCGTCCATCAATTATCTTAAGGTTTTGGGTTTGACTCTTAAGTATCACTTTGAGGTTCTGAGATGAATATGCAAGAAAATGTTTTGCTTGAGAGACAAGGAATTACTCCTATGATGTTGACACACATGTTCATCGATTACCTAAGAGAACACTGATCCAATGATTGATTGCGAGTTTTTCTTAAAATGTAAGACCTAGTTAGAGCCATTGTGATATACTTTTGGGTGATTTAGACTAATTTCCATTGAAGCTAACCCTAGAGAGGGACACTCAACCCTTTCCTATTGTATTGAGCCTTGTGACAACCATCTCTTATGAGATTTAACTGCATTTAGGCAATTTTTGTTCTAGAGAGTGATGGCCATGTTGATGTCAATGTGCCGTACTACTCATTCAGTAATTTGTTGAGAGAGGTTAAAAGCCATTTGCTTCCTTTGGTTGCCTTTTGATGACTTCTTGTATGTTCACTTCATTGTCGACACTCTATCCCCTCCAACATGAAAATAAAGCTTCAAAGTTCTTGAGGAGTTCTTTCTAATAGGCAATTCAAGAAGGAGACCAAACTTGTTTCTTGTAATGTCAACATGTTCAAACATTGGAAAACTAACTAGGTCACCTGCCTCATATGTGTAAGGCACTACAAGAAAAGCTATTCATGGTAGACTATTTTGAATCACATGGAGGAGTAGTTCTATTTAGAGGAAGCATTGGGAGTGTTTTATGCCGTTGCTTTAGTCATATGTCAAGTCTGCATCTCGTTGTTGATAGATTTTGGGAAATCTACAAAAAATGGGTAAGATCAAGAGAAGGATACAAAGGAGTTGGATTTCTTACCCATGAGGAGAGAGGACTTTGCTTTCTTCATGCCCTTCCGTTACATCTTTAAGAAAGAACCCCTCTTTGATCGAGCCCGGATCACCTTCTTGTCCGACACATTTTTTACCACAAATTCTGGTGGGGCCCACTTATAAATAATATTAATAATAAAAAATCCTGGGTGGATCCACACAAATTTGTGGTGAAAGAAAGCTCAAATTTCCTATAGTCTATTTTTATTTTGTGGATAAGCATCTTGTGGTATAAACCATAATAAGTCAGCATGCTTGACTCGAGACTTCCTAGTGAGCATTTATTTTAGTGCACCATCACCATCTGTGCCGAACAGCTATTATTTTGTTCATGCGGATTGCGACCACACAAGGACGGTTGAAGATGTAGAAAAGCAAAAAGAGTGCTTCAACGCTGACTGGGTACACTTCGAAATGAAAGTGAACATGGCAGTTTTACTTGAAGAGCCTCTGGTTCTGGCCGGAGGCAAACCTACACTGGGGTGGATGGGGTTACAACCTTCTTCTTCTTGTTTCCCTCGTATCTTATTTTTCCTCTTTTTTTTCTATTTATTTTCTTTTCTTTTTATAAGCAGATTAAGAAAAAAAATTAAAAAAAAAAATCTTTTCCATAATTAGGTACCTTTTTTTTCTCAATTTATTTATCTTTTCTTCTTTTCATTTTTTTTTGTTATTCTTTTTATTTAATTTTATATTCTTTATTTTTTTTTTTAATTTTTGTTATTTAATTTTATATTATAAATAAAATGTTTATAGTTAGTAAGATAATTAACAACCATTGGTTTGGTTTGCATCTTTACGGAGAAAAATAAGAAAAAAGAAAATTTAGTTTGCATCTTCTACCAAATAAAATTTTGGTTTGCATCTAATTTTTTTAGGGTTGGGGTCAATTATGTGTCGTTCTTTTTTTGTATTGTTGCTTTAATTTATCTATATTTTGTTTAAAAAATATCATTATTCATAATTTACCTATTTTTTCAAATATGTATGGGCCCCACGAAATATATGTAGGCCTACTATGCCTTAATATATAAAATAATTCAGAGGTGGACCACAGTGGGTCTTATAAAGGCCAACAATATTTGTGGCGAAAAAGCATTAGTACTTTCCCAACAAGAAGATGATTTGAACTTTCATTCTTCAGCCCCCAATGTTGAATCATAGTTTTGCCCTTGGTTTTGGCTGATAAACAAATAGATCCTAGTTTAAACTCTTGATTTGATTCAAAGTGGTACTCGAGATCTGACGTCCATCATTCATTTTGCTTTTTGTTTTTTTGAATTGAACCATCTTTAACCAAAAAAAAAAAAAAAAAAACCAACGACCACCACTTTGAATCTCAACCATAGATAGCTCAGTGCTGTGTATTAATTGCGTAGCACTGAAGTCAAACCCTTAAATTATGAGAGAAACTAAAGTAGCTCAATGATTGATAAGGCCAGCCCATTTAAACTCGGTGCCACTTCATGGGTTATTGTCAATTTTTTGTTCTCTCAAGGGTCCCAACCCATTACTCATCCATCAACCTCAGTTTAACATATTTTGAGCTAGATTTTACATTTTACTTTATCTTTTGAAACAGAAAATTACTTCAGAACCCCAAGAGGTTGGCATTCTTATAATATGAGGTAAAAAATTTGAATTTTCCTAGAGGCAAGGGGTGAAGCTTTGCGACTGCCTTGGTTGGAGAAGCGCTGGCATTCAGAGCAGCAATGCTGGATTCTCTTGGTGAGTGTATAGAGCGGGTTGTATTCCAATCAAATTGTACCGAACTCATTCATCTCATCAACAATTCAACAGTTGGTATTCCGTTAGAGTTTAGAACTTATCATTGTAGACATAAAAAAACTTCAATCTTATTTTTTAGAATGTTGATTTGATGTAATTCTTAAGAACAACAATATAGTTGCTCATGTCCTAGCAAGAAAGGCCTTGTCTACTGTGAGCTCGACGGTTTGGCCGCTTTTCACTCCTTGGTTGAGCTCCTCAGCCTTGGCTTTAGCTCTGCCTTAATGAAATTGTGTTATAAAAAAAAAAAAAAACTTTCCATACATTAAATAATTATCTACCCCCATTATATATAATGAGATTATTCAAAATAAAGGTTGCTTAGTAGCTCAAGACTAAAACCTCATAGCATGAACTTAACTACTCAAAAGTGTCTTACCAAAAAAAAAAAAAAAAAAACTACTCAAGAGTGAATCCTCTCGTGGCCAAAAGGGCAATTATCTGTTGGAACCACATTTGAGATTTGAGGAAATACGAAGCGCGAACTGTGAACTTCTCTGTTGCGCGGGAATTTTCCACCTGAAGAATTCCATGGAGGCTTCCACCACTCAGAGCCTATACCAAAATGTGCATCAAACTTCTCTGAGAAACTCTTTTTTATTGTTACTTATTATTATTATTTTTTTTGAATTTCGCGCTAATACTTTCTGTGATTGTTCTTGTTCTTCATCTGCACATCCTTTTTTAGTTAGTCACCTCGGCCATTCAAAGGTGTCGGATCGCTGAGGATTTTTGCAGATTAACCGTTGTTCTTAAACGCATTCCCGAGTCGGATCCTCCGCTAGTCAGAATCTCATGTAAGGAAGCTTTTATCTGGAATGTTGAGATTTGTTTCTTGGTAACCTAGTTTCTTATTGATTTAGAATGATCTTAGGAACGTTTCTTAAATAATTTGCGTTTTCTGATATGTGTTCGACGGATACAGTTGGAATCTCCCTCTTAATTCAGAAATCGGAGTTTTTGGATTGTCGATGGTTAATAAGGCTGGAGGATTATTTTAATCGCATTTTAGCTATAAGATTTATAGAGTAGAACCAGTTAGAATGGATCACGAGTGCTGTAAATTTACGAAAATTTCCTTTCTTCTATATTTGTCAGTTTCGGATACCGGCGTCGGGAGCGGCTTGGAAGAGTTTCAAAACTTGAAGTGCTCGAGGAATGGCGTTTCTGACGAGAGTTTTGGTATGTGACGAGAGTTTCTGACGATATGTCTTTTTGGTTTTTGTTGTTGATCAGAATCATCGAATACCATTAGTTTACATTGAAATTGCGATCATGTGCCGTAAGATAAATATTGGTCTCATTTTGGCATACAATCTTGCATGTTTGAGGAAAATGAGTGGTCCTCACTGATCAAGAGTTATTGTAATCTCTGCTATCATTTAAGGTTACCAAATTCCTGAAGGCTGCTTCTTATTTAAGGCTGGAAACTGGAACAGTAAAATGATTGCTCCAGAGGCTCAGAGCATGGCAATGTGTACTTATGCCCCAAGTCCAGCCAGAGTCTAGGATCTATCGTGTTTGTCTATGAGTAATTGTCTGCTAATGGAAATGAAATAGATGATAAACCGCTTGCTTTTGAGAAATCTCTAAAACAGTACCAATTGGATCCATCAGATGAGCAAACCGCAAACCTTTTATGTGGCAATGCTAATGTAGCTTCAAGAGTTCCTCATCTAGTCAAAGTCACATGGTGCATGGTTCATGGATAATTATGGAAGGATTGATTTTTCTATACCAAGTTGAAAATATTGTTCATTGATTGTGTTGGTGAGAATTTGTGAAGTGAGGCTTTTATGCAAAAAGACCTGCCATATGTGTAATCAAAATATATTCGTGCAAGTTGTTGGAAACTCTGGATAAAATTGAGCCAATTTTTTTTCTTCTTTTGCTTGAGATGCACGGCAGGATTATATATTTATTAGTTTGTTTTATTTGGTTCAGAAGCAAAATTGAGCAAGTTCATAATTTTTTCATGCAGATGGAGTGCTTTCCATCACAACTACAAGTAAGTTTTCTTCGTTATGGTGGTATTGCATTGATTCGTAGGTCATTATACAGTTCAAAAACATAATTGTGAGAGTTACCTCTGCAACAATCATGAGTTCTACAGATTGCTGCAACACATTATTTCAGCCTCAAATAAAGTGAAAGCTTGTAGTCACTGGCTTATTGTGCATCCTTCTGTCATCCCGGATTAGCGTCTACCCAGCTATATTTCAAACTCTCAATTGCCATAATTTTTGTCCTTCTACATGTGGAGAAATATTTGGCTAGTACAGATGGCCTTTTTCCAACTGTTTTTCCTGATAGCTGAAGCTTAAAAATGAGCACCAGAGTAGCTAATAATGAAATTAATGTCCATAAAGTTTTTTTTTTTTTTTTTTTTTTAACTTTATTTCTATAGCTAGATGACAGAAGGGTTCAGATTGTAGTCAGCACGGATCTTTTGACAAACCCATTTAAAACAAATCAGGGAAGAAAGAATGTGGCAAGGTGAAAAAGGATCTGATGATTTCTGAAAATAGATGTTCCAAATAAGGTTTATTTGACTGAATGATCCTTTCAACTTCTGCAAAATAAAATAAAGCATTAAGTTTCTTCTTTGGCTAAGTGAGTATTTGTGAGGAATTTCAGGCACATGTGACTCTAAGATTTTTCACTACCGTATAAATTTAAAGGAAACTGTAGCTGCAAGAAAGCTGACAAGGTTGCCTTCAACCCCTAAGAATGGTGCAAAATTCAGGCAAGCATCTTCTGAGTCACACTTTTGTGGTTGCTTTCTCAAGTTTTCTCCCTCACAACCAGTTGGCAATTCTTTCTTTCCCCTTTTTTCAGTGGAACTGAAGTATCAATGTCCACTTCCGAGAGCATTGATGAGTTGGTAGCAGGGATTACTCACTTCTTCCAAAAGGTTTAACACACTCTATTATGGGATCCAAAGTTAATGCATCTGCCTTGTTCAGTAGGCTTTGTTCAGTCATTTAAACAACACATGTGCATGCACATACATGTCCACGTAGACATGTGTCCACTCACCCTTACATCTGCTGGCAGATTATATGTGAAGTTATAGAGACAATTAAGTGAAAGAAATGATGATGAAGGGTAGAGGTATCAACTATGAATTTATTATTGGAATCAATAAAATAATAAGGGCTTGATTCTTAAATTGTTCACCCTTCATTTAGGTAGTGACCTACTATAAACAGTTAAATTGTGCTGAAACCCCTGCAATATTACATATCCTTGTATCTTTTTTCGTTGCAATGGTTTAGTCGCTGGACTAGACATAAACAATGTAAGTGTTTGTAACTTCCTATGTAACAAAAAGAAGTTAATCCATGGGGATCAGAAACCCAATTTCTGTAAGAAAAGAGAACTGTAAATTTCAAAGAAAGAAAATGTTGATGAAAATGCAATTTGTTGTATTCGGGGAAAACTATATACAGTAGAAGAGAGAATTGGTGGAAGCTTTAGTGGCAAATATTCAGCTCTCCAGTAATAGAAGACATGTATTTTACCCAAACACCAAAATGGAAACCAACCACAATGATACAGTTGACAGTACCAAAGTTAAGTGACACCACTGTACTGCAGTATATGATATTAAATATTGTCATCGAAATCCCTTTTTATTTTTCTGGTTCCATCATGAGGTAATGGTTCATGGTCAACATCTTTTTGGGCCATCTTTACAAATTCTTTTTTCATCTTAGTATATGTGACATGTGAGGGTACTAACTTTTCTTTCAGAAAGTTTTCAATACTTTGTTTATGAACCCCCTATATCTTGGGTTTGTAAAATCCAACACCTCTGGTTTCTTGTCATGTTATGAACTTCAGTACTTGTATTTTGTCAGATGCTTATGAATATTAATTTTGTTTTTGTTTTCTAACCACCATTTTATTTTGCAACTTTTTCTGCAGATCTTTATCTTAAAAATTCCTGTAAGTTCAGCTAACTGAATCATATATTTTTTATATTATCTTATTGTTCAATACTTCATATTGATTTCTCTTGTTTTTATGGGACATGTATTCCTCATTAGTTCTCTACATTATGTATGGTGAAACGGGATGTGGTTTTGCTTCTTCTTTTTTTCTTTTTCTAGTTTTATTTTGACAATTATTGCCAGGGCAAGTCTTGGTGCAACAGTAAGGTTGTTCCACTTTAACTAAGTGGTCATGGGTTGAGTCTGGAAACAACCTCTCTGCAAAAGCAAGGGTAAGGCTGTGAACATTATGAGCCTTCCCAGTCCCTGCATTGGTTGGAGCCCCTTGCATTGGGTATTCCCTTTTTTCTTCTTTCAAATACAATTATGGCCTCATTAAGCATTGATTCTGCTGATATGTTTTAATTGTATTTATCGGAAGAACAATGTGGGGCAGGGGATTTGAGTTATTGACTTCCAACTTTCAGGCATTCTTGTCTTGCACACTTCATATCCAAGCACTTCTTGTTGCTCATGTTAAGTATTGACATATTGTTCTGTTGCCTATCTGAACTGTTTTGTACATTCCTTTGCTTCCTTCAGCTGTGCAGTTATATGATGTCTCATAAAAATGAACTGATTTACTTTAATTTTGTCCAGAAGGTTGCAGTTGAACTGGTTATTCAAAGAGCTGATGGCAATGGATATCAAAATCTTCTTTTGGCAGATGAGGGCATTCTTCTTTCTCTTGCCATATCAAGTGTTGAACGCCTGACCTCAGGCCTTGAAGATTATGTTCTTAAGCATGGAAATACGTTCGATCAACAGTGTTCCTCTTGCTTCTTAAGTAGGTGGGTTTCATAGAAATATTTTCCTTTTACAGACGCTGCTTTCTATTTCTTTTTTTTTTTTCTGAGCTGTTTGGTTTCTATTAATGTATGATTACCAGCCTTGAATCATGATTTTAATGTCCTTTTTTTTTTTTTTGGTGGTAGACCATTTAAGAACCACTTTTTCAGAAGGCAATGTAGTCTTAAGCTGATCTCTGTTTTTGTTTTATCTGCTTTCTGGCCAATATGTTTTTAATTGATGGTCTGTGTTGTGGAATAGCATTGTTTTTGAAGGGTAAGTTGAAAGTTTAACACTTATATTAATTAGGTAGGCAAATATATAGATGATCAGAATCCGGGCTATTCCGGCTGATTTGTTCTCCAATGGAGGATTTAAAGGCTACTTGAGTGAACCAGTCTAGGAGTGTTTGCCTACCTAATTAATATTAGTATTTCTATCTTTTTCATCCCCCCAAAAAAAAATGTTAAAAGTTTAACAAATTAAGGGTATGCTTAAAAAGACGAGCTTGGCTGCACCTTGGCTCAATCCACAACCGTGGCGTGGCCCTATTAAACCTCAGGCCAGCTGCATAATTATTGAACTTTTGAGGATTGATGTCTTTTATTCTGTAGACAGGGTTTTGGCTGCTTCTGAAGGCTTTAGATGGGGGTAATTCGGGGAAGTTGCATTTCATTATTTCTCTATAAATTGTTGCGATGCTGGTTATTAAGTTTTCTGGAAATTCTGTGTAAAATCCAAAGAGGCAGGAGGAAGAGAGCTTGAAAGCCTTTTTTTCCATTATTAGTGAAAACTGCTCGCATCCCTATTCTCTCCATAGAAATACCTTATGGAACTGCATTGATCCTTGTTTTGCAATGTTGTGTGTTTGTATGTTCTTCAGTTTATTGTGTTTTCTGTATTGTGAACCAGTTGTGGTTACTACATTATGCATTCCCATACCTTAAAGTGGTTTCCCTTCATTAGCCTAATTATTTCGTGAAGCCCCATCAGTACCATCTCATTTGCCTAATCATTAGAGGAATAAGTTTTGACTTATCTAGCTATTAATATATGTCCAGCTTGTACCCATGGTGATCAATAATTGTTTTTTTTTTTTTTTTTAATACATCCTTTATGGGTCAAAATTTCTGGCTCATTAACTACCACTCACCTTTTATAGCCATCATTACCAGAGATGTGTTGGTTTGCTGGTGTGCAGTGTTCAAACATCAGCATGTAGGAACAACAATCTATCATTCCCACACCAACAGTTTCTTATGCCACATGGAAGTATCGGTTAGGGCCCAATCTCAGGGGACATGCACATGCTATTATATAGTCTTTGTCAAATATTCACCAGACTAGAGTTCTCCAATGTCAATATGGTATTTTGACTGGTAAATTTTATCCTACATTATGGTTTTCTTTAAAGGAAGAAGAAAAAGAGGAGTTAAGTCATGTGAAATATGACTCATGCCTGATGATCAAGATGGACCACCGGATGAAATATGACTTATTGACTTTGTCATGTGACAGAATATGCTGTTGTATGTGTTTCGTGGTTACATTTTGGCCATTTAGGAAATGCTGTTTGAAGCCAATAAGAACCTTCTCGATTTTGTATAGCAGGCCAAGCAGCACAAATATTACGGTTTATCTTTGAGTTTGCATATCTTATTTCTAAGTCAATCAAATGCCCCCTACTGACAAGATGTCACATTGAATTTATGGATGCATACATAATGTATTGTTTTCTGATATTACTTGTTAGAGAACATTTGAAAGTTGGAAGTGGAGTAGGATGCAGTACAGAAAGTGCCAGAAGCACAAGACAGGTGGTAGAAGCAGTTATTGTAATAAGTGAATTACCAGAGCCATCAAGTAATTTGACTCCATCCTGCTTGAGGGCATGCAGTGCAAGAACAGAGGTTAAAAACATGTCACTACAGTTTCTTTCCTTCATAGATTTTTTGTTGTTTTATGATAAATCTACTTACAATAATCTGTTTTGAGAAGTTTTATCAAAGGATTTTTTCAACTTGAATGGATGGATTGGTTGGCCAGGACCCTATTGCACTTTCACTTTTGGTATCACTCCACCTAAAGCCAGTTAAATCCACCATCAGTGTCTGCAGATCTTTCTGATTGACATGCAGTTGACCATTCATGAAAATGCAGCCAAAGAGAAGGAACTAAAAGATAAAAATAAAAATAAAAAGAAAAAAAAGGAAATGCAAATATACCCCTGAAATAGTTTTAAAAAGGTGGAAATGATCATTCTATATGTTAACACAGCATATCTAAAAACTAAATGTTCTTCCCACCAACAAAAATGTGGAAAGAAACTGCCTTTCTCAGGAACAGGGGTATAGCTTTTGACATTCATACACCTGCACTGGCTGGAGCCTTGTGCTTTCAGTACTCCCTTTAATGAACCAAGGTTCTGGTACGTATATGTCTCTCCGGTTTTAGTTTCAAGGCATTGCAAGGATTCAGTCACTTAAGGAGAAAAATGTCAGACTAGTGGTTTCTATAACTTAAACATAAAGTTCTTTTTCCTTTTTGTTATTTTCTGGCAGAGGATTGGATGGGGGAGATCTGTGAAGTTTTTCTTTGTTCAATTGCTTGGTTTTATCCTAACTGCTTATATAATTTGTTTTCATATGTTTGCGCTAATGGGATCTTGTCTACAGGTGTTATATTTCCAAGATTTCTCACCATGCTCAATCCCTCAATCATCACTAGATGGATTGACTAGTATTGACTGGAAGAGTTATGGTTTGGAATTGGGAACAAATGTTTTGGACAGTAATGGCTGCGCAATGCTAGAATGGGAGAATTTGCCACCAAATACCCATATAGATATTGTCATCCACTGTTACCATAAGAAATATCCATTATAAGTTTGATGCATCATGTTTTTTTGATATGTGCTGAAGTTCAGCTGTGACATATTTCTTGACTTCCCATTCTTGGGTTGAAATGTGGTTAGCTATTCCTTAACTTGTTGCCTAAGGTCATGAGAATACAGGAACATAAAAAGACTCATGGTTATAAGCACCTTGTAAAGAAAGCAATTAAAGTCGCCTTGGATGGCTTGAAGCAGAGGTATAAGGGAACTCTCCTCAGTGCACATGCTGTCAAGGTCTCTCTCTCTCTCTCTCTCTCTCTCTCTCTCTCTCTCTCTCTCTCTCTCTCTCTATTGATAGCATAGAACAAAATTCCGTCGAAACTTGCGACCCATTTTATGAACCTCGAAACAAAAAACTAGGGGACCCAAAAAAAATCCCAAGTTTCGATCGAAACAGTTGAGATTTCGTTGAAACTTGTCGAAACCTCGAAACTTGGTTCAACCTAGCTGAACCAGCTGGTTCATGAGAAAAAAAATTCCCAAATTTCGTGGGAAACATGGGAAATTTCGTGGAAACTTGGAACTTTTTCTTGCGAGTTTTGTAGCTTTTCCAAATTTTCAATTTTTTTGTTTCTTTCATGTTTCCCCAAATACCACGACAAATACCCCCTCCATCAAGACTTCCCTATCCAAATTGCGTATTCCCTCAAACTGGTTATCTTAGGCATGTTGATGACTAGATTTATAAAGTTCCAGTTGTCGATTACCTTGACAACCATAGGCATAAAATGTCATGGGATGTCTATGTTCGTTGGTTGGAGGAGAGGATGTCACAGGCATAGTACTACTCAGCTCACAGAGTCACAGGATGGATCCACTCTTGGCACTCCTCTTGGCACTAAGTTGTACTTTCCTTTTATTGTCAGTTACTTTGTATTTGATGTTAGAAATTATATATTGAATGTTATGTACTTTAAGTAGTTAAGTTTATAGTGTACTTGATAAGACCCTACTAACATCTCAGAAAATCAATATGAAAATACAAGATTAACAAGATAGAACTGGTTTTAATGGTGCCAGTCACCCCCACACCCAAAGGTGTCCCTCGGCCTACAGCTGCCCAAGAAAACTCTCCAAAACATTCGATGCCTCTTTACTCACTTGTCCCTCTATTTATTACCCCCTCAACTAACCCTAAAATTTTCTTTCTCCTCCACATGGCCTAATCTTAGGGTCCTAACAGTACTTCTCGGACAACTCTACATTGATGTTATGTACATTGAATGACATATCTACATTGACTTTTTTAGCAAAATACAACCAATGTGTTCTTTATATTCTAATTAGTTTAAATGTAGAGTCCCACCCTAAAATACTCCCTAAAACCTGTTGAAACTTCATGTCGAAACTTGCACGAAAAGTCCTTAGTTTCCTCGAAATTTCCCAGTTTCCCACCTAGGTTTCCCATTTTCACTTGGTCGAAACTTGAGTTTCCCTCGAATTTTTTTCTTTGATTGATAGTGATTTACTATTATCAGGAACAAGTCTATGGGGCAGATAGAGGAGGGTTACAACTTCTTAGTTCAATTATTTGGTGACAGCAAAATGCACCATATATGTATGGAACCAACCTTCATTGCATTTTTATTGTTTGTATTCTTATTAGTCCAAGTACCAATGTTTTTGCACACACCTTTTGACTGGTTGCTGTGCTTTGGGCTCCATATTGAGGAGTCTGAATAGAAGATCAGTGAAGCATTTTTTCCTAATCCCAAACTATTAAAAGAATAATGTTTTATGCACCCTTGCAAATTCCCATGCTGTAGAAGGGTGCCTACTATCCTTTCTTTCTTTCTTTCTGTAGAAGGGTGCCTACTATACTTTCTTTCTTTCTTTTTTTTCAAAGAAGGTAAATAATTCCCTACAGAATCGAGGGCAAAAAAATGACTAGATTCCTGTGAACTTGTAGATTAAAATGTGAAAACTGAATTACATAACTAATGTCATCCTCCCAATTCCCTGTTATTTTACTACTTAAACAAATTAAATTCATAATGTTATTGGTGATTCCTGCATTTCCTTTTCTCACACTGTCTCATTTGATGAACTTTTCCTCTCAGATATGCAGTTATGTCCCTGATCTAGCAAGAACAATCACCGGCCTGGTTCTGTCATCCAATGATGCAGAATTCCAAAAGGAATGCTGTTTCCTTCTGGGATTGCAGCCACATGTGATTGAGGAAGGGAAAAAGGTTGAAGATTGCATCAAGGAAAAGATTGTTGCAATTATAGAGACAAATGATAACAAGAAACAGAGACACACAGAATCTGCAGCCCTCCTCTTTGATGGTGATAACAGGAATGAGCCAGAGTTCGAAGATGAATATCAAAAAGGTGAAGATGACTATAGTATCTTGGATCTATAAACTAAAAATTTCAGCATCAAGATGTTCTGCAAAATAATCTTTAATATGGAAGGTATGGTCTCCACAACCTTCCAGATCCTCTTGCATGTATTAGGATGCAATAGTAGCCTATATCCTACACCACCAAATTAAGTTTACAGTAGATTTTTCAACATTTTAGAAGCTTTGTTGATGCATTACTGACGAAACCAGAGCTAATCCTAATTTTGGCTTCTTCATTTTCTTTCTCCTCTCTTTCCGTACGTCCGCTACTGGAGAGTGAGGTGTCACCTCTACTATGAATCTAGAATAATTTAAAATAGTGATATCACTACTAATATTAAAAGGGGAAATATAGAAACTTCTAGCAGGCTCTTGTGAGGGAAAATATGCATGGACAGACACTTTAGAAGTAGTTGTCACATACAAATCCTAAATGTTTCATAGAAACCAAAGAAATGCAGAGGACTCTTTTAAGGAACACAGGGGGTCCCTTTTGCAATATTTAAAGGGATATTGATGGATCTGTTTTGTTGGCATGAAGCTGGCTGAGTGGAGTTCAGAATTGAGAGTTTGAGACAACTTCTTCTACTCTTTGCCTCTGGGCATTCTCTCCAACATTTGTATCCCAGGGTCCCATCTCACTTTTCCTCCAAATCTTCCACCTCACTTTTGTTCCAAATCTCCTTGATAAGATCCAAATCTCCTCTTTGGTGATACATTATTTTTATTTTATAGTTTTAGTAAAGGTGCTACGCTAGTTTTACTTCCCCTTTTGTTTGTTACTAGAAGTCTGGAACTTCTACCTCCTAATTTTTATTCAAAAAGGGTGGGAATGTAACTGCTTCAAATCTGGAACCTCACTGGATTTTGAAGTTTTGAACTAGGCCTAGACCGACGGAAATTGCTTTAGTCCTGCGCATTACTGTCATGTGAAATTTTGGATTGTTGGATCCGAAATTTCGGTCATTCAATGACTAGGGATGTTTTGCTTGACAGTCCTGCGCATTACCAGACCGACTATTCTGCCGCCTACCACTGAGCTACAACCTTATCTCCAATCTCCGAAAGAACTTTTGACAAACCAAATATTAAAATCTGAGTTAGGACCGAAGATTTGGATGCATTGGAGAAACAAACTAAAGTGTTTAACAGTGTTTAAATACGTGTGTTTCCTACATAAGCCAAAGAACTAAAACCTTAAAAAAAGGACTAAAGAAGGTTGGTCATTAGAAAATTGTTTAAAATTAACTGAAAGTTAGAGATCCTAATCTTCATTATGTAGTATTAAATTAACTAAATGATGAATATCTGTTTTTCTTGGTCGGCAGCATATTTTAAAGCTTGCCTTTTTACTAATGTATGGTGTGAATGAATTGAAACAAGAACAGCGTATATCCTTTTCTGAGTATAGTTGGAGTCCATGTCAGTGAGCAGTGGTTTGTTTACCGTTACTTTGGGGGTGGGGAAAGGATAATTTAGTTGATTGTTTGATAAGATTGTTTTTCCTAGTGGCTTAATAAACAAAATTTGATAATATGTGTAGGATACCATCATTGCTGCTATTACTATATTTTGTCTTCTGGTGAATATTGTCACCATGATCAGTACTATATTTTGTCTTCTGGTGAATATTATCATCATGATCAGTTATTTTATTTACGTACAGGGTTACTTTTTCATTGTTTGTATCTCAATTCACTCAAGTCTTCCTAATTTTTAGCGCTTTTGTCAAAAGCCTAGGAACCATCTTTTGTCAAAAGCTTAGTAAAGGCTTAAGAATGTGCAAGTTGTGTCTTTTTCTTAAAGAATGCAAAGTAATGTTCCGTACACATGCATGTCTCCAAAAAGCAAACTGAACCAAAAGAATAGATGGAATAAAGAAAGGCCATACAAGATTCTTAGGCTAAAAAGTTTTAGAAGTCTTGTTAGCTGAAGATTGATTACCCAATAAAAACAAAAAGCTGGAGATTCGAGATCCTAAAACTGATTATAAAGTTTGAAATAAATGTTATTCTGTCTCCTTGTTGGTTTTTGATTTGTTTGATAAGCTTCCTTTCTAACCTGTGATATGAATGCACTGAAAGAATAAAAAAGGACATCCTCTTTGGAAGATATTGTTGGAGTTGATGTCGGTAGTGTATTTCTTTAATCTCTGGAGGTGGGGTTGTTAAGTTGATATCATTATTATCTACTAAAAATGCTTTCCTACTGGTGACTTGTTAGAGAATTTTAAATTATTTGCCAGGCTAATACCATCATTACTGTAAAAAAAAAAATTCTTTTCTTATTATATACTGTCATCATCATCAGTGATTTCATTTAAGCTATTTGGTTTCATAAGAACAATAAATGAATTATACTATGCTTCTATAAAATTATTGGGTGGGAATTAGTTCACACAGTCTACTCATTAATTTGCTGCTGATCTATCTTAATTATGAACACTAATATATAAGTGGTCTTTTTTGTAATTGATGTCACTTTCACTCCTCAGTCTTCTCACTTCTTTCCTACTTTTCAGAACTTCATTTGGAAATTGTTTGGGTCATGGGCATTAAATGCGCATGACCGTCAAGCCGAGATTTCGGACCATTAGATTTGAAATCTCGATCGAAATTGAATCTCAACCGTTGAATTTCAATGGTTGAGATCGAAATTTTGATCAAATTTTGATCAGACTCTTAGTGTGGCTTGATGGTGCTGTGCATTAAATGCTCAAGACCCAAGGAAGTCGTGGACAGACATGGGAAGTGGAACAAGTAGTTCATAAACAACCTTCTTGACCCTCCCAGTTTTAGGTTATACCCCAACTGGCCCTAGAGGTGATTATGCAGCTTAAATCGAAAATTTAAAATAAGATATAAATAAATAAACAAAAATTTTATTATAAAATAACTAGTCAAGTACATGATAACAAGGGTTGAGTCCGTGGGGATTCACTCACCCCCATAGGACTTCAAACATACATTGATACCCACACCTTAACAATACACAAAGTATTCATGACATGGTGTTGATATCAAAGAGTGGATATGCAGTGGTGGTAGCTTTCCATGTAGAGATAGTACTTCCCCAGGCCTGTGGGCCCCCAATTGTTATGACTGACCAAAAAAAATATGAAAGAGAGAGAGAGAGTGGTGTTTTGTTGTGATTGTGGGCCTTAATAGGTAGAATCCACTTGTTTCGCGGATCAGACAAGCAGATCTCCACGAATTTTTGTGTGGTTTTAAACAGTACCAATCCGGAAATGTTGATGAGTGATGAGATTGGAAAAAAAATCCAACAACTTGCGCTTCACAACATTGCTTTCACAATCAGGAAAACCCCAAAAAATTAGGAAGTTTCTGCATTGTTTAAGAGGTACCATTACATAGGAGTGTAAATGGACCAGATTTGGATTGGATAGTGGTAATACAATAACCACATCCTATTATATTTGGATGAATTCAGATAATATTCTATCGGTTTTAGGATGAGTTCAGTCGGATTCGGATGACAATTGAATAGTTATTTTCTCAAGTAGATTCTTCTAAATGAGAATGAATACTGATTGAATACAAGTTTTCGATTACCTATTTACATATTTACCATTTTATCTTAGAGGACCATGTTTGAAATTTAAAATTCAACAACTTTGGTAGTTATTTTAGTAGAAAATCTAGAAAAATAGTATCAAAGGTAAAAAAAATTAAAAATTAAAAAATAAATGTAAATAAGTAACTTAATTGGTTAATTTTATCAGATGGATAATAATTAGAAATAAATGGTATACCATATCCGCATTATATTAGTAATACGGATTCGGATATCCGTAAACGGATGTAAATTCGAAAACGGATTTCGGTTATCCATTTTCACCTCTACCATTACATACAATTCAACATGAGAGCATAGGTATACAAAAATCTCCGTTAAACTTTATAATATATAACAACAACCCACATCCAAAGCATCAGTAAACTGAAACCCACTTAATAATTTCTTTCATATCAAATTTATATGAAGTACAGGCTACTTTTACTCTTAAAACTTTAAACCACTCTCGATTTGAGTTTGTTTAAGCAGCTGAAGGTGCTGGAATGTAAGAAATGTCAGGTTCAGGTATCATAGTCATGATTGATGGCCTAGAGAATGTCTCTCCCTCTGGTGCAGGATCCTCCTCTGGCTTGAAGTCCAGGGATCTGTCATTGTAAATTTCCCACCATTTTTCCACTAGCATCTTAACATCTTCTCTCTCCATGTTCGGTTCTTTACCAGTAAACCTCCATGGCTTTGAACCCTGTTTTAGATACACAAGAAAGAAAAGGTTGATAATAGAAGTCAGCATTCTCTTTTCCCAATCCATCTTGAGATAGAGATATACAAAGATCCAAAGTCTAGTTAATGAAGACTACTCACAGCTGCACAGTAGTGGACCACTTTAACTTTATCAAGCTCGACATTCTCTGGGTGGCGCCAGAGCATGCCTAGAATCAAGTTGTACACCAGAGGGATGGGCTTCAACATATGGTTGAAGAACACATTCAAGAAATCCTATATAGAAAAGATAAAAAGGTTAATTAGAATTAGAAACTGAAGTAAGATTCTTCTATCCTTCTTAATCATGTCACACATGGTTTTTCTTCCCAGAATCATTTCTATTCTTAAAGCCAACCAAAGAACCCCCAATGCCATGTCACAAAGTTTCAAGAAGTCACCATCCAAGATTTGTGATGGATGGTATGTGCCAATCAAAGTCGACCATCTAGATCTTTCATTCTTATCTCATAATCATGGAGAATCTTCTCTAGACAACTTGAACAAAATGATGGAAAGTAGGTCCAAGATGACCATAAAAATTATAGTAACCGGTTCAAAATAAAATTTTGGGCATTTATTTACGAGGAAAGACTTGAAATTTCCTTCACATGCGGTAAAGTGCAGATTTGGTCACAAATATTCTTGGAGTGAATTGGTGAGGCTTAGTTTTCATTGTAAACGTAGTTTAATGGTGATTTCCCTATTTAAACTGTGTTTGGCTTCAGTGCTGAGAATGGTGAGGATCAAAATTGTGGTCGAGATCAACCATTTGAATCTTGACCATATGCAGTTTAGTGCTACACATTAATTGTACAGCATTAAAGCACGACCCATCTAAAGTCTAATAAAAAGATAAGATTTTGATTACTGTGACTCATTAATTTCTTGTGGGTCAAAACTACTCTGTATGGCAATCTAATGGCACCAATAACCATGGGTGAAAGAAGAACCTATTCTATTTTACTGGGGAAGGTTTGAACCGAGAGGCTTAAACCCAAGTCATCCTGATAGCAATGAAAACACAAGAAGGCTACAAAGTGTAGTAGGCACTTGTTCAGATTGAGATTTGACTTACTTGCTCTGCAAATAGAGTTGGTGTTGTGATTTGTAGCTTCTTGAGAAGTGATTCGCAAGTTAATCTGCTAGGCTCATAAACAAACATCCCAGCATTGAAATACAAGGAAGGTGGTGGACCCATCTCTGCTGGCCATTTAACCTTATCAGGACACTGTTGGCAATACCCAATAGAGTATTGTGGTGACTTACTCCATGAAGGCTCACAGAAACAATCCAACACAGCATAGAAGTACCCATCCGGTGCATCAAAGAGATGATCAATGTTCTCAAACACTTGGATATCAGCATCTAGGTAAACCATCTTACTGTACTCTTCAAACTACATAAAAAAAACCCACATAACTTGTTTGATTAAATGCATTAACAACATATATATATGATATAAATACTGATTCACTTACATTCCATATACGGAGCTTTGAGTAGTTGATGACATAGTAAGCATGAGCAAATCTTGTTTGATTCTCAGGTGGGTAGATGGGCTCGATTTCACGAACGATGCAACCTTGAGACCTCAACATCTCACGGTGTTCTTCAGGAACATCAGACAAGATAGCCACAACCAAAGGGTAAGCACTCTTCACCTTACGTAAACCCTTCACTAATCCCACCACTCCCTTAACATAATCACCATTTCCGGCTAAGAATGTTACGTAAGCCCTCTTGGAGTAACCTGTGTTAAGGGTCGTAGCTTTGCCGGAGCCGGAAAATACGTCGACCGGAACTTCTGGTGGTGCCATAAGTAGTTACTGCCGCCGGCAGGCAGTTGACGACTTGTGTTGTTGTTGTGAGGAGTGTTGGGGAAGTGAAGTAAGCAACACTTAAGAAAAGTATGCGAACTTGCTTTCCTTTGTTCCTGAGTTTGGCCATGGGAGACTCTAGTCTTTAAATACACCCCAAATGAGAGTTACATGGAATTGAAATGCTACCGTAATGAAACTCAAATGAAGCTTTCTCGTTAGTGATCTTTGATCTACTTTCTTTACCCCTCTCAGACGAAACGTATGAATAATATACAGCTCACCGTCCATATCACCAGAATGGAAGGCTGAGATTCGATGAAGACCGTGATGTCCTCTAGGTAAGGAAGTGAAAATTTTTATTTTCCTCTTTATCTTATGGGTTATAAAAAGTAGTTTTCTTAACCCAAAAAATATATAAAGGCAGTCTTCATTTGTTGCCCAATGGACAAGGTGGATAGCTCTATTTCACATAATGGGTAAAGTTTTGGGTTATAATTAGTTCTAAATTTTCGAAAATATAATCCTCCTGAATTGTGTGGTATAAAATAGGGGAAAAATGAGCATTTGATCCGTTGCGACCTGGATGCACTTAGGTATAATTGTTTTTAACAAGGAAAACATAATCATTGGTCTTGCATATATGTGAATGCAAGTTCTATACTTTGGTAAATAGATTATACTCTATTTACATTCTTCTATTATATATTTAGGAAAAGATTCAATCTCGGAGCATTTATGGTCAAGGTGGGAGCCAACTCTTGGGACTTAATGCATCGAACTAATGATTGATTGTCAGTTTCATGAGAATCCGACCTAGTCCTATGGTCTAACACTAACAGCAACTGCAAATAGTTGCGCAAACCCAAAGCCTCACCATGCAACTCACCTCTTCCTTGTTACACCATTGAAATAACAAAGACTGACTTCACCTGAACCACCATCATAAATTAAACCAACACTTAGCTGCACCAGGGTCACCTTCGTCTAGCCTTAATCCACCCCTACTCTTGAAATTTTGGATTTTGAACCTATACTTTGTTTGGGTTTACAATAAAAACTGGTGCATTCCAGCCATGAAGATCAAACTTGCATTTCTTAGCTTAAATATACCCTACCCAAACTTTTCCTTGCTATGATTATTTTGTTTTAAAATGCGATCTTGTAAACATTGATATGAGTTCGAATCAGTTGCATATACACTTAAAGGGTCAATTATTCATTTGTTTTTTTAACCATTCAAATGGAAATTAAATGTATTCATTGAAACAAGAACATCAAACCATGCTTCTGACTGTACATGCAAGTGATCCCAGGATTTGAAGTCATTAAAAGCCTGAACAAATAGTTCCATATTGTTGAATTCAGGTTTTCTCTCATTGTGTTCATGTCAACGAGGTACTTGTTATCTTGCCTCTCACAATGTGTCTTTCCGTGTAGAAGTATGGATCCTGTTACGGTGTTAGCCTTGAAAGTAGAATCTGAATCTTTTACAACGACAATGAGAGAGTCCTTCCATTCAACCTGTTCATACAATCATACATTTATGTGAGTGTAAATGTATGATTGTATGAGTAGGTTGAATAAAAAATATTCAAATTTGGACATTGATTTAGTCCGCAGGACCGTCATGCGAAACATTTGGATCTCGATTATTAAAATTCAACGGTCGAGAGGTTTCGGATTCGGCAAACCGAAATTCACTTAACCCTCATGTAGATGACTTAAGCAATTTCGTCCGATTTCATTGTGAGAGAGGATAGTTCCAGCCCATATCTAGATATGATGTAAACTTCTAATCCTAAAACGAGAGACCCATAACCAAATCCTCAAATCCTCTGATGTGATACCCCTAACTCACGTACTCCATACCAATTCTGGTCCAGGAAGCCAGGGGCCTCCATGAAAACACCTCCACTACCTTAACGGAGGAGAATATTATTATTGTTGTTTTTTAATGGTAGCAGAGAAACTTACTGGAAATGATCGAGACGTTTTTTCGTTTCTCTCTTTATCTAGTAAATTACAGGGGGATCTTCCAGTTGGCTCTCTCTACGCTTATAATTTTTGGGGATTGAGAGGAACCCACGTATTAGAGGAAATTACACAACCGTGACTAGAAAAAAAAAAAAAGAAAAAAAAAAAAAGAAGAAAAAGAAAAACGAAATTTGGGTGGATGACAACCCTGCAGGAAAACTTTTATTGTTTATGCATTTATTTCAGTCTCAACCAGACCTTTTCGTTATTCATTTTTGGGTGATGGGACTATGAAGGTGCGTGAACAACATGGAACCATGTAAGAAGAAGAAGGGTTGAACTTTAAGCTGAAACTTGATATGTTAATGGTTATTTAAACGACTGGCTTTATATTCACGGCTGTGCCTGGCCACAAGAATTGCACCAATGTAAGAAAAGCAGTTTCATTTCCTAATGAAATCGACCTCACTGGATTTCGACCCAATTAGAATCCTTTCGAGAATCAACCAGAACTCTTAAAAACTCGATTCAAATCACTCGATTTGAATTTCTAACCTTTTTGGGTTAATCCTTATCTCTAAAGTCCATCGGCCACTAGCATGGCATTCCAATTCTGTCAATATCGATGACCCAGATTGCAGTTACGACTTTGATCCCAATTTTATGTCTGTCTCTTTGATTCCAATAATATTGATATTTTGTCAATATATCGCGATAAATAGCTAGATATCGACAATATCTCGCCATTTCGAGGTTTGGAGTCGGTTTTGGTTCATGGCATAAACCAAAACCGCCGAAATTTGACGATATTGTGCACCTTGCTTGCAGGTGGGTTAATTAAATGGTCCATATTGAAATCTGGACCGAGCAGTGAACCTGGGCCATCAACGACAACGAGCAAAGTCACAAAGTCACGTTGGCGCTGCTCCCAAGCAAAATCCAAGTAAGACACCTAGGGTCTTGCCACTCTAGGATATTCTACGTGGGTATTGGTGGCCAACTAGACCATCGCAGCAGTATCCCAGCGACAACCATTCCAAACACCCTCATCCTTAAAAGTGCGAGTGAGGAATATGGGAAGTACAAATCCCTTGAAGTAAAGGTTACCTGCAATCGGAGTGTCTTGCTAGAGAAGGGATTGAGATATACGGCCTGTGTGCTCTCTGACCTGGATATGAGATCGCTATTAGCTTTTGTGAGCTATATTAAGCCTCTGGTGGAGTTACATTGACGGAACTAGTGCTTGTGCCCGTAGTTCACAAGATTAATACTTGTATAGGTCGAATTTAAAAATTTGAACGTTACATTGCAAAGGGATAAGGTGTGCATCCCCTCTTCTTGCTATATATACACATATGGTGACCATGTGGGAACATCATGTGCTTTATAGTTTTGGATGGGTTATCTTGAAAAATATGCTAGTCGAATGATGCGCGATCAACTTAAGTATAGAATTGAAGGTCTGATGTTCAAAATTAGAAGCTCGTTGAGGGTCACCGATTGGCAGATTACCAAGACTATACATTGACAACTATATGATGTATGACATTATGCACTGTTTTTTTTTGGCCAAACACAGAAAAGGAATTGCATTCAAAGAAACAAGTCTGGGGAAATCCTCCCAGCAGGGACATAGAACAAAGGATCAAGACCTCTAGGTGGTTGCATCCACCAAACTTTCGACATGCCTAAATAGCGGGCCCCCCTAGCCAAGAAATCAGCCTCAGTATTCTCTGTTCTAGAAATATGCAAGACAACACAGTTGTCAAACCTCAACAAAGAAGTCTTAATAAGCTGAAGTAAGTTAGAACAATATAAATCTAAAGTACTCGAATGATCATGTAGACTAGAGACAACGGCGACAACGAGAAGAGCGAAGGATCCAAGAGACGCCACTGAATGAGAACGAGCCCACGCCGGGAAAAAGCCCAACGCATGGAACAGCATAAAAGACCCAGAGGAAGAAACCCCACGACCACACAGAAGGACGAACCCAGAACCACGAGAAAACGGAAAAAAAGGACAATATCTATCAATGCATACAAATGATTAAAGAAAAGACGAAGCACAGAAAAGAAAGACGGTGGCCGAGAAGAAATAGTCCAAAAAATGGCCAGAAAACCAACAAACACAGGATCATAAAAACAACAAGAGGGCAAGCCCCAAACCAAACATGTCTGCCCCAAAAACAAGCAGACCAAAAGAACCCAACAAAACAAGCGAAAGAAGGAAAAAAGCCACAGCAAAGAGGCGGAAAAGAAAACGAAGAGGAGAGACCTCCAACAAAGCTTGCAAAAAGACAATGAAATAAAAGATGAACAATGATTAGGGAATTGAAAAAAACACAGGGAGTGAGAACACTTAAAACAAATTTAAATTTATAGGAAGAGCATTATGTCCCAATTTCCAAATAAACTGCTTAATCTTAGGTAATGTATGAACTTCATTAAGAAAAAGCAGACATAGACAACCATAGGTGTACGATAGATGCACGTTTCAACGAGTCCGGATTCTCTCCCCTGACGACAAGCACGATTGCTTGTCAGCCAGAGACTTAGGCGGCCACTAAGTATTAGTAATAGGTTCCATTTTTAAAAATATTTTACTTTTATTTTTTATTTGTAAGCCCCCATATATTTGTGGTTACAAAGCTGTGAAAAGAACACAAAATACTCCCCCGCCAGAGAAGATTGATCCACACTCAACTTCAAGGATTGTAGATAAGTTCCATTGCCAATTTTATGTCCTTGATCTCATCTCATGCATGCTATGTCCCATTTTTGTTAACCTTCCTTCCAGAAGAAAAAAGTGGCCTTGCTAATTCCATTTATTTACTCTCTCTCTCTCTCTTTTCTGGACTTCCAGATGAGTGGCTTCTGGGATCTCTTCGGCTCTGCACCAGGCAGTTACTAATTAGAAACAGCTGAACGACTTTGTCATACTCCTCCGTATTTGCGTTGCAATTATCCCCTTCGTACACAGCGACCATATTCAAACTACAGTTCTAAGTTTCCTTCCCAAGTCATCTCCCTTTCCTAATCAACTAATCTTGACATTGGGCACCACAACAATTGTAATAAGACCCACTGGAAAATATTAAAATTAAAAATAGATGAAAAATGCAAACATAATAAACCCACCCCTATTCTATGCTCAGAAAGTGTTAGGGGAGCACAAGGTGGTGATTCAGACTCCTCCACCACATCCTCCCAGTCATCCATTTTGTACAATTCCCCACAAATTAAATTAAATTAAATTTTATCTTATATCACCAATTTCTGTTGAGTTTTAATTGCAAACTAGATTTAATGTACTTTATCTTAAAAGATTGTCTTAATGCCGTACAGAGTTCTACAAACCATTGGCAAAGTTGAGTCACAATTAATATTAACTTAATATTACACATCACAGATTCACGGAAACAACCTGTCTATCAGATGATACAGTGACAACAAAACAGGTATGATAAGAGTCTTGCTAATTTACTGCCATAAAGTTTGTAACAAAGCAAAAGATACAACGAGCATTTAAGTATACCAAAGGGTCCTGGGACAGTAAGAAAAATAAGCAACGTCCAAGCATCATGATTTATTTCTTATGACAATGTATAGTTGACGGGCAAAACCATTTCCACCATTGGATACGCATCACCTAATTAAGCATTTGCAGCCTTCTCAATAGGCAAGGCATTTTCCCCTGATTTGGTCCGTTTTGCTTCATAATCTTTAATGGCTGCTTTGATTGCATCCTCCGCAAGCATGCTACAATGGAGCTTCACTGGTGGTAGTGAAAGATGTTTTGCTATTTCCCTGCAAATTTATATGAAGGAAAAAGAATAAGCAACGAGCCCTCTGCAACAGCATACATTGTACATGACACTTAACTACAGATGAGCAAAATACAAATAGTTGGATACAGCTCTCATCAGTAAATGCCTTAATCAGTAATCACCCACATCCAAATAGTTGTGTTCCTCCATGTGCAATCCCAAGACACTCAACCGATAAGGCCCCGGTATTCTAGGAAGACTTAACATATCCCGTAAGCAAAGCAAATCAGTTATAGACCATTCTCAAAACATTCATTGTATGTCGATTCATATTAATGCTGAATGCAAACAAGAATGCAACAAAAGTAGATGCTCCACTGAAATCAACAAATTAAAATTGTCTTTATAATGCAGGGAGACATGTTCAAGTCGATAAACATCAACAGGTAATCTCCAGCTTTTTGTGCCTTAACCCTCACTCATCCCTGCAAAACTCCAGATAATATAGGTGGTGATACCTAAAAGCTACATACTCTTTAAAAGATTGACTAATAGTAACCCACCAACTAACTAATAACCCATTAGAAAGCAATTCACAACTACTCGGGCAGGCACAGAACAAATCTCAGCTTTATTTGAGATGAACACTCATAAAATTAGGGTGGGGAAGAAAATGAAAACCAACAAGTATCTTGTCTCTTGGATAAACTCCAACACTCCAAAATGCTTGAAACAAACACTTGATCCCACCAACTTTGTGTCCAGATCATCAGCTGTCATAAGAGTGTAATTACAGCCAATTACACGCAAAAGGCAATAGGCCATCAGTTTTTTTCTTTCCACCCCATCGATCATCTAGATCTCTCCAATTTCAGGCTGAACACCCCTCCAGCGTTAACAAAAGCTGGCCCAATATAGAAACCCAACAAAATGTCACCTTTCTTAAATAAAGGTCAAACTCTAACAATCACTCATATATAAATAACACGGGGATATCCAGAAGATGGTGAAAATATATTTTTCAGGTTAAGGGTAATTAGAAGAAAATCAAATCTGAACCAAAATTCAGAAAATAAGAAATTTCTAGTGATCCACAATCAGAATCTCAAATCAGCCTAAGATTCAAGTTGGGTCACCTCAAATCCAATGGATGGACAGGAAGTAATTAAAGAAGCAGGTCTAAAATACAAAGACGGGACAGAATTTAGGATAGATTCACTGACAGCAGATCAAGTGATTTACTCGCAACAGTGGGTGAAAGTAGTAGGAAAGGCATGAGTAAATCAGTTTCAGGTGATCAAATTACAAAAAGACGGTTCAAGATGGGGTAACTGCAGGTTATGAAATGGGATCTAATCATATCAACAGCAAAAACAAATTGGTAGAACACTACAGATAGTGATAAGGACGGTTTTGGATCAATCAGAATATTAGTCAAAACTCAGCAAGATCAATTGGAGAGGGATTGTAAGCACCTGACTTGCAGTAAGCCCAAAACAAACCCCCCCCCAAAAAAAAAAAGAAAAGAAGAAAAAGCACCAAACGAAAAAAAATATCAGTAGTCTACTGTTTAAAAGTGATCTTTAGTCATCCAATAAAGATAAGTGATCTTCAAAAAATGTTCTGCCATTGATGTTTCAATTTTCTAATAACGGTATGCCATGTTTGAACACTTCGCAAAATTACCTCACCTTGTTGCTCCTAATTCTTCTTCTGCTTTTCGGTACTTGACAAAGTGTGCTGCCTTGAAACAAGAGAGTAGAATAATAATGGCTTCCAAACAAGGTAACCTCACTTCCCACCTAATGACCCCAGTCAGTAAGTCATTGGGTCATATAACAATTTACAGGCATTAATTTTGATAAATTCTCTGTAGGGCCTGCCATGAAGACATCCTTTTATTAAGGCTATCCTTGAACTCTTCTCTAACCACCCTGGGCAAGGGATAAATTTTTGATAAAAGTAGTGTTCATTTCAGCAGATATGCATCCCCTCTGACAAATAGAAATTTCTTTAACTTCAGCTAGCCCAAATCTGACATCCATGCCAAAGAAGGCCAAAATGACATGCAAAACATGTAGTAACCGGTTATGTGCCTAATGGGGCCAAGTTTGGTATATGAACATTAGATTGGGCCAGCCTAGTACAGGATAGGTTAAAGGACTTGACTCAGCTTGTCCCATCAGCTTCGGAGCTTTTGGCAAACCGGTCAAGTACCTAACATTTGTATTAGAGTTGGCACCACATCAAGGGTTCAAATCCTGAAAAGGGCCAACTAGGAGTAGAGTGAAAGCTGCCAAGAAAGGGCTACCCACCGCCCCCCCCAAAAAAAAAACCAAAAAAATAAAAATAAATAAATTTGAGGGACCATATTGCAACCACTTGGATAGGGCTACTTACCGCCAATGAGAGCAGCCGAGGATGACGACTATGAAAGCGTGGTGGTATGTTATGTGCTTACTGGGGCTCAATTTGGTGGATGGCTACTAGGTTGGATCAGCCCAGTATGTGATAGGTTAAAGGGCTTGATTCAGCTCATTCCATCAGCTTTGGAGCTTTTGGCACATTGGTTAATGTTGGACTGGTCAACATTGAAAGTGTGCCAAAACCTCCGAAGTTGGGAACATAGACCAGTGTGCCAAAAGCTCCGAAACTGATGGAATGAGCTGAATCAAGCCCTTTAACCTATCACATACTAGGTTGGCCCAACCTAGCGCTCATAAACCGAATCAAGCTTAATTAGACACATAACATAAAATGTTAGGTACTTGACCAATGTGCCAATCGCTCCAAATCTGATGGAACGAGCTGAGTCAGTTAACCTCCCATTCTAACTTGGCCTAATCCAGCACCCATACACCATATTGGGCATAACATACCACCATGCTTCCGTAGTCATCATCCTCGACGACATAACTCTGGCGACACACCCTCTCCAAGTGGTTGCACTCTGCTCCCTCAAATTTATTTAGTTATTTTTTTGGGTGATAAGTAGCCCTTTCTTGGTAATCTACTCCAAATTGCTCTCTCCTAGGTAGCCATTTCTAGGGCTCGAACCGTTAACATGGTGTCAACTTCGATACCAAATGTTAGGTACTTGACCAGTGTGCCAAAAGCTACGAAGCTAGTGGAACAAACTAAGTCAAGCCCTTTAACCTATCCCATACTAGGCTGGCCCAATCTAATGCCCATACACCAAATTGGGCCCTATTAGGCACATAACATAACCAATACATTCCTTATGCATATTCGCCATATCTTGCTAGAAAATTGAACCCTTCACAGAACAAATTGAGATAATTTAATACCATTTTATTTGAATGCCAGTGGTATACCATATTCTAGCACCCTAATATCCACCTCCCCCCCCCCCCCCCCCCTCTTTTCCTTCCCTCCCTTCTTCCTCTTCCCCCCTTCTTACTTCTTATCTGAAATATAAGAGGAGGAAGAGATATGAACACATGGTAATAGCATACCCATTCCTCTCCCAATCTCAAATATCATTGTGGGAAACAAAAGAACCATTATTTTATGCCTCTCCTCCCTACCATTGCTGTCACTACCAACGACAAGAAAGCATATAAATTGTCTTTTTAGTGACCTCAGCTACTCTTATTCATGTGTTTTCATTTTCAAAGATCATGATGTAAGCCAGTCACAAGTGATAACCAGTCAACAGCAGATTATCAACTATAGGGCCAACAACAGTACTTTTTTTTGGGTAAAAGGGCCAACAACAGTACCCTTTTTTTGGTAAAAGGGTCAACAACAGTACACACTTTGATTATCGAACATTCAGGGAATTCCAAACCAATAAAATAAGAAAGAAAATATAAACAAGGGAAGAAGATAAGAAAATCTTCCACCCATATCCTCTTCTCTTGTTTTTCCGTCCCCCACCAATGGCATCTCAGCATACCCTCTCACAAAGCAAAGCACACACCTATGTCTTTTTTCTCCCAATCACATTAATTAAATTTCATGTACAAGTCAGTACCCTCTTACAAATTTACATAAAACCCAAACAGACACAAACACAAAAAAGGAAAGCCTTAACCAATCCTTAACTAGTAAGGTAACATAAACTCACTAGGAACATATAGAAAAACGAATGTGACTCACAACATGACTCTTACTAAACAAATGAACTCAACCCCTGTTTTCCTGCATTATACCCATAATTTAAGCTCTCAAATGACTAATTACAAAGATAACACATGGCAACAAAAGCCAAATACATACATAACCCCACCCAAGGCTTATACCAATAAGATAGCCTTTTGGACGACTTGTAAGCATTGGATTCAGTAAATATAAGATTCACTTCTCAACCTTAGGTTTGGTTAGTAACTGACGTAAGTAGAAGGCTTACCATAAACACATTGCCTTGAAACAAAAGCAATAAAACACCAGAATAAAAGAAAATGAAACAAAGAGACACCCGAAACGAAAGAATGTCATGCAAAGAGTAAAAACAGTTGAATCACTAGTGCTTCACACAACAGCACCACCCACAAAAAACAAACCAAAAAAAGAAGAAGAAAGAACTCAACCGGAAAGTAATACCTTTGTCACAATCATGACTACCAACCAATACAGAAAGCAGTGATACTAGCATAACAAGATTTTACATCCACTAGAAGGATAAAAATATATATGAAGGGCTACGCTTACATAGAACAAGATTCAAGGAAGCAAGGGAGAGGGACTTACGTATTTTTTATTGTTAAGACTTCCTCCATTTGTTTCCCCTTTACCCATTCAGTAGCTGAAAAAAGAAAATAACAAAGGAATGAGTAGATTGCACAAATCAGGTGCTTAACAAGAAACAAACGGGGAAGGAACCTAATATAGAATGCATAAAAGTTCTTCATTAAATATCAACCACGAAACAACAGGGAGGCTTCACACCATTGCAAAAGAAACTGTTAGCGTTATTGAGCCTAATAATTCTTGCTACATCATCTAATCCAGGTAAATTTCTGCTAATTATTACTCCAACACAGTTCGCTTTCCCTTTTTTGACAGTCCGGAAGAATATTTGCAGAAACATAAAAAGAACCCAAGAAAATGGAAAATCTAATGTGTTCATCCATGAACAGAAAACCCCAAAAGATTGCATCATCACCAACAGAAAAGGGGAAAGATGAACCCATTAGATACCCTAAAAAAAAAAAAAAAAAGCGAAGTGGAACGATACAAACCTACGGAAGAAGAAGCGATGGCTGAACCGCAACCGAAGGTCTTGAAGCAGGCATCAACGATCTTCCCGGTTTGATCATCGACCTTAATCTGAAGCTTCATAACATCACCACAAGCCGGAGCGCCTACAAGTCCTGTCCCAACCGTGGGATCATTCTTATCGAAGGATCCGACATTGCGAGGGTTATTGTAATGATCTACAACTCTCTCATGGTACATACGAACCAAAATCGGTGCTTGATTGTTCTTCTGGGGCACCAACCCTAGAAATTTCCTGCAACCTGTCCTAATCATTCTGCCTTCTCTTCCGAAATCTGAATTCTACCTTCTCTTCCAAAATCTAGAAATTATAGCCTCCCTCCAACACAGTCGCAAGACTCGCAACAACGAAATAGTTATGAAAACGGGAAAAGGTTCAATTATAGAGATTAGACTACTAGGTTTGGAGTGTTCTACCACAAAAACGGGAGGACCAGGGAGAATCAACAATTTTATATAGCTTACACTTTCTTTGTTTTTATCAAAGAAAGTAGTTTATATATATTAGAACTCTTGCCACACGGGTGGCACCGCTTGAGACTCGCACGAGTGATACTTGTGCTCCTCAAAATGATCCACTATAATTCGGATAAGTATCGCGGCCGGATTTTTAATTCTTTTATCATGATCAGTTGCTGGTTGCTTCTCTCACCAAGAAAAAAATCTTTTGTCATTATCACTCAGATTTCAAAACAAATTACGTATACATCCTTTTCGTTATAAATTATTACATTTACATATATTTCTTGAATTTCTTTTAATAAAAAATATCGTGGTTATCTCATCTTGCAATTCTCTTTCTTCTGTTGAAATCAAACAGAAGTAAATGTAAGATATGTATATATAATTTACTCAAAAATTTTATCAATTCTAAACTTCAATATCATAGAACAAGTAACCTGAGCAAAAACAACACCAATATTAAAAAACAAAAAATAAGAAACTGATAAAATTTAAGAATATTCTTATAAAAAAAAATAAAGATTTAGAAATATTTCCCTCATATCCAAAAAAAAAAAACTATTTTATATGTAGTTTCTATATTTGTATTATTTTCGTTTTTAATTTAATAACAAAAGGTTCCATAAATTATGCCAAACAAAGCGAAAAACGTTTTTTTTTCCCATCAAAATCAAAAGGAGACTTACCCAAAAAAAAAAAAATCAAAAGGAGAATATCAAAGAGGCACTAGGTAAAAATGCAAAACCAGAAAGTACCTCTGCATAATATCTTCACATTAGTCTTCTTTAGAAGTGACTCAACCCGTTGCCTTAAGCCAACACTACTCTTCTATGCCTAGTGCTGACGTACCATCTTTCACTTTCAACATGACATTGAAGCATGGAGCATACAAGATCTGGCTATCGTGAAAGATCATCTTTTCCAAAGCTCAAATGCCTCTACTAAACTATCAAAGCCTTATAAGGGAAGGAGGACCCCTTAGAGGAATCGTCAATGAAGAATTTCTTCACAATCATATCAAATCGAACCATGCAGAATGTTTCATTAGAAAGGAGAAGAAGAAACAGTAGCAAGGACCCCTAGAGCAATCACCAGTGAAGAATTTCTTCAACATCATAGAAACAGTAGCAGCTCTATATGTTTCTTAACCCTCATGAAAACCAAAATTTTATCAGATTTGAGTCCTGAAGAAGAAATGAACTATCCATTTCTCTCTGGATGTCTCTGGATAAAGGACACTTGTCCATTAGTCACACTCAAAAGATTGAAATTAAATTAATTAAAATAAAAATTATCTTCTAAATTCTAACTTCAACATTTGGATGTCACTGATGGACAAGTTTCATTCATCCAAAGAAAAATAGATGGTTTATTTTCTTGTCAAAAATGGACTTAATAAAATTTTCATGAAACCTAGTTGGCCAATTATGACAAAATGGAAAATAATTTCTAAATTCTAAACTGCCCCCAATGGAATTACTAAAATGCCTCTTATCAATGGACGTCCCTGACCACCTCGTTAGAGATGAAATCCCACAATTATGCCAATTCGCAGATCTTAACAATTTGAAGAACCCCATGCAACTAGCAATGACAGTGACTTTTATTTTATTTGACTTTTTTCTTGTATATTTTTTAAAAGAAAATTACTAAAAAGATTAGACGTTCAACACAATCCCCAGGGAAACATTTGCGATTTTTTAACAAAATTACAGATTATTTCAAGAAGAATTTTAACCAAAATTGAGGTATGAATAAGTGGCCATAATGACAGTGACTTTGTTCTTGCAATTTTAAACATCTGCCTCATCTGAATGGCTAACAGAAGTTTCCCATCTGAATAGCTAACAGAAGAGGAAGCCTGTTTGGTATCCCCGGAGGAGACTGGTGTGGTGCCAGTGGTGGGTGTAGGTAACTCAACATTGAATTGAAAATTTGAAACACCCATTCTTAGTATCCCGAGTTCCTCACTTTATTCAAGGACCCTGCGACTCTGCAACAGTTTGGGCCAAACCTACTCCATGGCCAATCAATCTCTATACATAATGAAGTCTTTGTGTGCCCCCTTACTTCAGATGTCTAAATCGAACCAGCATCAAGATGAAGCTCTACCGTCTGACTATGTATTTTCTTTTTTCTTTTTTGGATTTTCCTGCTACTGTTAGGAGCTAGATTTTTGCTACAGTTACTAAATATGGTAGATACAACAGACAGAAGGGCTAGTAATTGTCGCAAAGAATATTGAGATTTGAAAACTGCCAAACCATAGGTGGTCAAAACAACCAGAATGGATTACAAAACGTAATCCTATTTCTGAAAAAGTACAACATATATTAACAATCAAAAGGTGTATGGCTAAAGGTGTCATTACATTGAACACAGGAAACAGCCCATAGAAAGTATTCTGGCTAACCACCCAAACTATTACAAGCCTACTATGAAGTCAAGGAATACAAGAATCCGTTCTGATTACCACAGCCCAAGCCTACTCGTCTTCAGAAGGAAAAGCTACATTGGTGTGTACATACATCCTGCATTCTAACACATCCTCATTTGATGAAGCTCAGCAATCATTCACCTTAGGCCTAACAATAATAAGAAAGAAAAGCAAAATGATTAGATAAGAGTAAATGGAAACAAAAAACATGTAAAGCAAACTTAGAACAGCAAGCCAATAGCTTCAATTAAAAAGAAAGGTAACCTTGCTGGCAATGTTGTTGGAGAGCCACTCCAACCCCTCATAGAGGCCCTCTCCAGAGGTTGCACAAGTACTCTGGATATACCTGGAAAAACAATAAAGGTTAGACCAAGCAAGAACATTGGGGGGGGGGGGGGGGGGGGGGGGAATACCGTTGCCAACAAAGAATTTAAGAAAAATGAGAAGACAATGCAATGGTACTCATTGGCGGGATGTAAACAGAAAAAAGAATGTCTTTTACCAGTGGCGCTGGCGGAGAGAGTGCAAGCCAAGCTTGTCGGTAATTTCAGCAGCATTCATTGCATTAGGAAGATCTTGCTTGTTAGCAAACACAAGCAAAACAGCATCTCGTAATTCATCCTGAAACCAGAATTCCCAAATTCAGAGCACTACCAAAGGAACAAACAAAGCTACAAGCAGGCATCTTAGATAGGTTTAGAAGAAGGTAACATAAGAATGGTTGACACTACCAGTCTACCATAGGCTTACCATGACATAAAGAGAAAAAGAAATCAGATGGCATGCCAAATGTTTTCACCCATAGTTATGATGACATGAGACCTAACTGAGATGCCGGAGGGGGAGGAAAAACTGGGGAAACCGAAACATAATTTTTTTCCCATTTGGCCAAGGATTTTATACCTCAGTTTTAGAAAAAGCTGTGCTTATAAAACCTATACACCTCATTTATCACCTAGTCATGAAGCAGACTGCAGGTCCAATTGTGGTGAAAACTAATGAAGATACACCGTCTTGGACTTACCCAAACCTAGTTGGGTATGCAGATAGAGAACCAGTCTAGTTAACAATTTTGGGTCCAACATCATTCTAGGAATTTAAGTTGTCTGGGGAAATGATGCCCTTCTGTTTTGTTACGGCTCCCTCACCCCCCACCCCCCAAAAGGAGAAGTTTTCGTTTAATTTATATTCATTTTCGAAGTTATAGTTGTCAGTAAAGAATATTTGATTTCCTATTCTTTTTAGTTCCCTTATTTGAATTAAACTTCCTAGTTAGAGTCTTGTTTAGAAGTCTACTATTTTTATTTATTAACAACGTAACTCCCCATTATCAGACACAGGTTTGAGGTGATGTTTCTGGTTATCGTTAGAAAGCCTATCTGTGCATATGCAAATCCCAAACACCCCCTTCCCCTTTCTTTTTCTTCCCCCCCCCCCCCCAATGTATCATCCACTCCCCTGGAAATCTGATTTCTTCAAGGTTTCCCCATTCTTCCTCCAGCAACAACTATAGCATATACATAAAACAGTAGATTGAACGTTTACTTCTCATCTAGACATAACCTTCTCCTGATGATACATACAATGAACCCACACCCCAATTCAGTTTCAAAATTTTGAAAACCCCAACCCGTTCTTTGTCATCTTTATTGTCCAGGATCAAATGTCATCCAATTGGCAAAGCATCGAGGTTGCCCCATCATGAACAGTGATGAAAATCTGAAGAACAACCAACTCACAAGAGAGGCCAGTATACTGTGGCCTGGTCACTAAGTTAATTTTAACTCTGTTTTAAATTATTTCTTTTATGTTAATAGTGGTCTCATGTATTACTCAATACAGGGTCAACTTAAGTTATTTCAATTTCTTTATTGTTAGTGGACTCTCCCAAACCACACCACCCCCACCCCCAAAAATATGTAAAAGCTTTTCCTATAGGTAACATTAACTGTGTTTTCAACGGTCACTAGCAGGAAATCAATGGCTACATTAGAGCCAAAATTTTCAATAAACAAAGACAAGCTGCTGCTCCTCTTCACCGTTAGTGAAGAAACCCTTGAATTCATTCAACCTGGGTACTTTTTTTTATTATGTAATCAAGGCTATTTGGTTTTTGATCAAGTTGCAGTCTGAAGCCTGAGCGTTCTCTTTTCTTTGTTCTTACTACTCAAATGTTTCAAGTAAGAACGATTCTGATTTTCAGCAAATCATTCTTATTTCCTGCAGTCAGATTGAACTCTTTAATCATATGCTAGTCTTTGTTTTTAGCGTGAATTAGAATCAGAATAATCTAGCTATTAGAATAACTTCAAATTATTAGACAATGAGAATGGGTTCTTCACTTTCAAAAGAAGGAAGCACTACCCAAACTTTACTAGTATTCCTAACCTGTAGCAGAGTAAAATAATTTCAAAAAGCAAACAGGCGATTTAGAAGTGGGAAATGCAACAAGAGCATCACGATAGGGTCTGATGACACATTTCCAATATCATTGCATATGATAAGAGTTCAAAGCTCTAAATTAAATCTAGCCAATATAACCAAAACCCAACACATATTTTAGTATAAAGCCATTAGTCAAAAGAGGAGCAGAAACAAAAAGGAGAGAAACCACAGGTGAAAGGCACAATTGACCCAATCCCAACATCAAACCATGTAAAGTATAACACAAATTTCTAAGTTTAACAATATCATTTGAGTAAGATATGGTTAGATGAAAACAAGAATGCCACCAATCTTAGTATAGAAAAACCCAATATAATGGAGCAAGTTTACAATGAGAAACCCGAAAGAAAAAAAAAAAAAAAAAAAAAAAAATGAAAAAGCAGACAAAAATGGAAGAACACAATGGGAAGAAGAACCTTAAAGGTTGAAAAGGAGAAGAAAGCAACTTACCCAAGCTTAAGGGAGATGCAAAAATGGAGTGGCCAAACCACTCAGCTGTAGGACCCAAAACGTGGAAAAGAAGAAGACATGAAGATGGGTAGAAAGCCCCAATTTATTTGTAATGGGATCGAACACCCCCACTCTCCATATCCCTGAATAAAGATAAATTTGAAAAAAAATTTGGGATTACAACCGGAAGAAGGTGCCGATTGGGAAAGAAATTGGAATATAATTCATATAGTTGCATTATACTATATTTTTATGAATCTGATGGCTCAATCTTCTAAATAAACTAAGAATATAGGAGTATTACTTAAAACAATTAGATTCCGAATTTACGAGTGCCACCCCTACTGGTGAAGTCTAAGAACTAGATGTAATTTGTGGATCTTGCCTAGTTCAGATTCATGATAAGGAGCTGAGCGCATACCTTTTAGAGCTTAATATGACAAAGTTCGATGTGATTTTAGAAATGGATTGGTTATCTACTTATTGAGCAAAGGTATTATGCGATAAGAAACAAACTATACTTAGGAGATATAGATACACAGTAATAGAAATATAGAAGTGACAAGACTAGAAAACCAAGAAAGGTAGTGATTTCTGTAATACAAGCAAAGAAGCTAATAAAGGATGGTTGTCCAAAACATTTAG
Organism: Hakea prostrata; assembly: GCF_041222555.1. NCBI lineage: Eukaryota > Viridiplantae > Streptophyta > Magnoliopsida > Proteales > Proteaceae > Hakea > Hakea prostrata. The sequence goes on from NC_142607.1 coordinate 13,338,763, forward strand.
CCACAGTTTAGACACATCAGCTAAGCTTAAGCCTTAAAGGGATTAGTCGTGGTAAAGAATACAATATTTAAACCCTTTTGAGTCATCAAGTCCATGAAATTTCTGGGACGGAATTTCTTTTTAGGGGGAGAGAAATGTAACAATTGCACCCTAAAATTCCAGTCTTATCTAAACTATTGATTTTAATTCACAAACCAACTCAAACAAGTGAACCTTGGGTCGACTTCACTAAACCAGTAAATGAACCACCGAATAACCCTGATAGGAAAGTCATTCCGAAGAAGTATAATTTGATTATTTAGAAATTTAATTCTCTCTTGTTAAAGTCAACATAAGTTATAGTAATAAAATAATCACTTCAATGCTGATATTAACAACATGCATCGGCCTGAATCAAAAAAGGGTACCAACATCCTGAAAGAGCTAACAATACAATAATTGAGTTAAAAGTATAATAAAGATAACCCTAAATTCATATTTGGCCAAACTCCAATTGAGCAAATTTATGTGTGAAATTTTAGGACAAAAAAAAAAAAAATGCATTTTACACACTTAAAGTGGAGCTACCTTGGGTTTTATGTTGTTTTTGCAAATTTTAGGGTTTCAGCATATATTTGAAATTTTGGGTATGAAACATGCAATTTTATATATCAAGAGATCCATCCAAATTTTCAAGTGCAAAGAGGGCCTAATGGGCTAAAGATGCGATTATGAGTCAACTCCAAGAATATCTTAGAAATAAATAAGCCAATTTTGATGTACGGCTGAGATTAATTAGAATATTTTATTTTATTTTACTTTAATTATAATTAAAAAAATATTGGTGAATGTATAGGACCCACAAGTAGTCAAAGATCAGCATCTTATATTTTCTTTCCATAGATTTTCTAGAAGATTTTATTTATTTCCCTAATTATTTTTCTCTCTCCTCCCACTTTCTATTTCTTTTACTTTATTATTTCCTTAATAACCCACTTCTTTTTTATTAATATATATATATATATATATATATATATATATATATATATATATATATATTTCTCTCTCTTTCCTCCCTCTTCCTTCTCCACGTTTCTAACGTTACCTTATTTATTTTTCTTTTCTTCCACTCATTCTCTCATTCTCTCATTCCTCTCTCTCTCTCTCTCTCTGTCTCTCTCTCTCTCTCTCTCTCTCTCTCCCCTTACATTCTCAAACAAATTTTTTTCCTTTATTCTTTTTAACTCTTATTTCTTTATTTATTCAATTATCATTATTTTTTTCTTTTCATTATTTCTACCTCATTCACAATCTCTTATAAATACCATATCTTCTTATACTTAAGTTACACTTCTTTTCTCTTTAATTTAAAAGTAACCGCATGTACACGGTATCGTGTAGCTAATGGATCGATCTTAGGGAGAAAATAAGTGTAACCAAGCTCTAAGAGGAAAATTAATAATAATAATGATAATTGAATAAATAAAGAAATAGGAGTTAAAAAAATAAAGAAAAAAAACTAAGAAAGAAAAAGAAAATAGTTTGAGAATGCACGGGGAGAGAGAGAGAATGAGTGGAAGAAAAGAAAAATAAAAAAATAAATATGGTAATGTATAAACATGGAAAAGGAAGAGGGAGGAAAAAGAAAAAAATATATTTATTTATAAAAAAGAAGTGGGTTTATTAAGGAAATAATAAAGTAAAAGAAATAGAAAGCGGAGAGAGAGAGAGAGAGAGCAAAATAATTAGAGAAATAAATAAAATCTAATAACATTAAATCTTCTAGAAAATCTATGAAAAAAAATATATAAAATCCTAATCTTGGACTACTAGTGGGTTACATACATACAACAATATTTTTTTCTTAATTACAATAAAGTAAAAAAAAAAATCCTAATTAATCTTAGCATTGGATCAAAATTGGCTTATTTGTTTATAAGATATTCTTGGAGTTGACGTATAATCACATCTTTAGCCCATCATGCTCAAATTAGGCCCTTTTCGCACTTCGAAAGGATCTCTTGATGTGTAAAATTGCATGTTTCATACACAAAACTTCAAATATTTACTCAAATCCTGAAAAATCTTAAAATATGCAAAAACAACATAAAACCCAAGGTATCACTCTTAATGTGTAAAATGCATGTTTTATGTCTTAAGATTTCACACATAAATGTACTCATCACCAATAATGCTTGTGGATCCCATATCCGATGAAATTAGACTAACCCCAATACGGGAAAATGATTAGCACAATTTTCCAAAGTCGGAGGTACAAATAATTGAACTCAAAGATAGGCCCATGAGAGAATTAAAGGGGACCATACATTGGTGGGACTATGAATCAATGAATACATATATACAATTGCTTAACTATTAACATAACAAGAGACAAAAGACAAAGTGGTTTGCAATTATATATAAAGCTTGAGTGCCAAAAAGGTGAGACACCTCACCTCTCACCACCTCTCATCTCATTTTTATTCCCCATGTAGAAGGCTAGGTGTGAGGAAAAAAACTTGGGTGGTGATTAATGATAAGGTTATAATATAATATAATATATATTAAGGTTAAAAATCTAAAGTAATAATCATTGCATGAGATATAATACTAATAAGGGAAAGAGAGAGAGAGAGTTTGGAGAGAAAATTAATCATTGGAGAAGAGAGAGAAAAGAGAAGAAATAAGAGGGTGTTGCATGTGATACAGCTAAAAGTGATCTCTAATTCCTTACTAATATTATATCTTATGCAATGATTACTACTTTAGATTTTAACCTTAATTATATCATATTCTAACATTATCATTAATCATCAGCCAAGCTCTTTATCTCATACCTTGCTTTCTACATGGGGCATAAGAATGAGATGGGAGGTGAGGTGCCCCACCTCCTTGCCACGTCAAGCTTTACATATTATTATTCACTTTGTCTCTAGTTATGTTAATAGTCAATTAATTGTAAAATTGCTTTTGACGTATGTGTGTGTGTGTGTGTGTGTAAATATATATATATATATACCTACCTTAACGCATAGTCCCACCATTGTATGGTCCCACTGGATTTTCACATGGAAATTGAGTTTAATTATTGGTAACTTTGAGTTTAGAAAATTGTACTAATCATTTTTACATATTTGGATTAATCTAATTCAATTAGATATAGAATCTACAGGCATTACCAAAAGATAAATCTAGGTTATCTTTATCATACTTTTAGTGCAATTATTGATGCTTGGTTAATTTAAGATGCTGGCATCCTTTTGTGTTTCGGTCCAGTTCATCATCGGTATCGACCACAGAATGTATGTCAAATTAGCACGAGAAAATTAAAAGCTAAATTTCTAATACCCCTCTTCGAAATGACTTTCCCACTAAGGGTATCCAGTGGTTCATTCATCTGTTCGATGATGTCCACTCGAAGTTCACCGGTCCAAATTGGTTTTATAGCTCAAAACCAAAGGTTCAAATTAGACTGCTATTTTGGGGTGCTGTATCCAAACCTCTTCAAGTCATCAGGAATGTCAAGAGAAAGGGGAACAGGGAATATGGAGAGAGTGGGGACGAAAATAAGAGAAAGAAAGAGAACAAAAAGGGGGGGGGGGGAAGAAGAAGAGTGCACATGCATGCACCAGCCACTCAAGCACTCAAAAAAAGTAAAGGGTGTTTAAAGAAGCAAATCCAACTAATAAAGGAAAACTGAGAAACCAAAGTTGAAGGAAATAAGATTCAAACAATTAACTCTAGCTCTAGCAATGCATCCCACTTTCTAAAATTCAAAGAGTAATACATTAACAAAATAAAATCATAATATTCTACTGGGCCCATGACACATGAAATAAATTCCTAATATTATACTGGACTCAGGACTCAATTTGAACCGGTTCATATTGATCTGCAAACCTGGGACTCAGATTTGGGTTGGTCCAAGCCAGCATATCTGCACTAGGAAGCCCTAATACTACTTGGTGGTCCCCACAGTTTTTCCCCCTTTCTTCTGGGTCTTTAATGTAAAACAGAAGAGTCAAAACCCCTTGTACCGAGCATATCAGCATTTACTGGTATGTGTCAGTAAGTCCCAAGCCATATCTGCCAATAAGCATCAAAGTCTCAAAAATCATCACTAAACCATTGGTTTATATGTATTGCATCATACAGCCCAATAGATATTGACACACATCAGATCCCAAATATCATACAGACTACAGAGCGATTCTTAATTACTTGCTCACAGGTTATCGTCAACAATGTGGCTGTTTCAATGTTACTTCCAAGGCTTGCGTGAGAACGCATGCCAACTGAGAAGCATCCACTGCCATAGTAGGCTTTTTTTTAGTGGCAGTAATTTGGAGGTAACTCATCCATGTTCAGTACCTCTAAAGTTTCACTTGCTATGAAAATGTATGTCGTGGTGTGCTACCTACAAAACTCCCATAAATCTTACTCTGCAGACCTTGGATGTTTGATATTGATGTGAAGGTTTGGCCAAAAAGAACTATGGGTGTTTAAGTTCACTGGAAGACATCCTATCTTTCACCTATTAATATTTCAGTGGAGATCCACAAGCACCAGTAACTGAAGATCAATCAGAAGAGTGTTAATACTGCAAAGACATTAATCATCCCACCAACAGAGTCATCCAATCAAGTCAGGGTTCCAAAATGATTTCACTTCTTGCAACTAGAAGTAACCTCAGAACCAGAACTCAAGTACTCCAAGCCTGTACGTTTCAGATTTTTCACATTTGGTACCTAATGAAGAGTACTGAAAGGAAGATGTCTCACCAAAAGAGTTCATTCAATCAAGAAAATATTCCAAAATAATTTTAGCTCGTTAGTGGAAGTAACCCTCAACCAGAGATCGAGCTCTCCAAGCTTATTATAGATTTTAGATTTTTCAAATTTGGAGCCTAACAAGCTACCAAATGAGTTGTCTCCCATGTGTACCATACAAACAAAAGGGAAGATCATAATTCCATGAAGAGAAGTCATCTCAACAGCCCAGCCTATGGAAATGATTCTTCTTGGTGGTCCCCTTTTTTTTTTTCTTTTTTTTTGGTTTAAAAGATGACTAAAACCCTTTGTGCTGAGCATATCAGCATATACTGGTGCAGTATCTCTCAAGCCATATCTGCCCATAAGCATCAAAGTCCCAAAAGTCATCACTAAACTACGGGTTGATATCTATTGGATCATACAGCCCAACACATATTGACACATAATAGATCCCAAATACCATACAGACTACAGGGCAATTCTTAAATACTTGCTCACAGGTTATTGTCAACAATGTGGCTGTGTCAATGTTACTTCCGAGGCTTGTGTGAGAACACATGCCAACTGAGAAGCATCCACAACCATATTAGGCTTTTTTTTAGTGGCAGTAGTTTGGAGGTAACTCGGTAATGTTCAGTACCTCTAAATTTTCACTTGCTATGAAAATGTATGCTGTGGTGTGCTACCTAGGAAATTCCCATAAATCTTATGCTGCAGACATTGGGCGTGATAATGACATGATGGTTCGGCCAAAAAGAACTATGTGTTTGAGTTCAACGGAAGACATTCTATCTTCCACCTATCAACCAGAGACCCAGCTCTCCAAGCTTATTATAGATTTTAGATTTTTCAAATTTGAAGTCTAACGAGCTACCAAATGAGTTGTCTCCTATGTGTACCATACAAACAAAAGGGAAGATGATAATTCCATGAAGAGAAGTCATCTCAACAGCCAGTGGTAATGGTTTCTTCTTACCCTCTCACGCTCCCTCATCTCTCAAGTCACATTGCGAACAATAACAATGGACTCAAGATAGGTAATAACATGGAAATAAGAACTTACACTATAACTACATCTATTATGGCTGATATTTTTCCCATTAGTAACAGATGCACAGATCAATCAACTTCATCAATGATGCCTGCAACCAAATTGCATACACCCGGAAAGAAAGTAAGCCAAATAGAAATATACCTCATTCAACATCCTATGCAACTCATCCCTAGCCTCAACAACTCGATCTCTGTCATTGCTATCCACCACAAAGATCAGACCCTGTGTGTTTTGGAAGTAGTGCCTCCACAGTGGGCGGATCTGCATTATTAAAGAAGAAACTTTTACCAGCCCACATACAATATTTCGGCTTTAACTTCTAGGTGATAAAGAAGAATACTTAATCATTTAAGCTACAAAAATAGATTCAAGTGCGTCCAGAACAAAAATAAAGCATTAGTCTAAACTCAAGTCAAAGAATGTCTAGATGTATAGAGAAAATTCATATCTTGATCAGAAGAAGAAGGTAATTACCTTATCCTGACCACCAACATCCCAAACAGTGAAGCTGATGTTCTTGTATTCAACTGTCTCCACATTGAACCCTGAGAATAATTGCTATGGCATGTTATAAAGGCTCACAATTACATTTGAATTGGACCAAAGCTAGTTCTTGGTTTGGAAAGTTCCAATTAAATAACTTCATGAATGTAAGAACCTCTAGTGGAGATCAAAATAGTTGGAAGGAGATTATCTACTCCCTACAAAGGGGAGCCAACTTATAATAGAAGGCAAGAAAGTGAACTAGATTTATAAAGTCCGAGATATTCTAGCAAAGGACATAGAGCACTTCTAGAATGACCCAAATAATTATAATGGAGTCAAAGACTATAAAGAGAGCTTCTTGAAAGATTCACAGGGATATTTTGTAATTCTTTTCCAGTCTCCATGTTTTTATCGTCTTCTTGCTTCAAAAAAATTGGTATGATTATGCATTTTAACTTCATTACAACCTGTTATAACCAATCAAATGATCTATAAAAGTTAAAAGATTAACTAATGGAAAAAAAAAAGGAGGTTCAATGATAAGGATGTCAGCAAATAGCAAGCCCTTTTTTCACCCAAAATTCCACCTTTAAGGAGAAAGAGGGCTACCTGGTCGTGTGCAGTGCATGGACTCTGCGCCCAGACATAGAGTTGCATGAAATGGCCGCCTTACCCTCCAGAATTTCCACCATTCCCTGTGGCAAGGCGATCATTTCGATGGCCCTTTGTTAGAATGCAAGGGCTGCACACAGCACACAACCATGTATACTTTTCATCAACAATAAGACTAAATTGAAATGAAATTTTTGGACTTCTATGTTGCTGATAATTTCCATAAACAGAAGTTCTGAAAACAACCTACACCTCAATTCAATATGGGAAGCAAACCAAAAAGCAAAGTAAACAAATATATACACATAATTAATCCTGCACTACGGCAACTTCGATAAATATAAACTTACCAATGGTTGGAATTGTTGTGACAATTTCTCCAAGCTTGAGCTTATACAATATGGTGGTCTTACCAGCAGCATCAAGACCAACCATCAGAATACGCATCTCTCTCTTGGCAAAAAGCCGGCTAAAAAGCTTTGTGAAACTCAGCCCCATGTTTTGTCGTAGCTTATGTCCCTTCAAAGTTAAGGCGACAGAAAAGCTAAAATCAGAGTCAGACAAGGAAGAATCAGAATAATACAAGGGGAAAAAAAAAAAGAAAAGAAACCAAAATTTCATCATCTCAACCGGATCACAGGACCAACTCTTAACTTCGGAAAATAAAATCATCTACAACAAGTTCAACAAAATTAAAGAATCGGAAACGTATTGAAATATGTGGAGCAATCCTACAGGCTACAACCCTAAAGCAAGCTAAAAGTCTTCGGAAGCCTCTTATTAACCAAAAATGAAGATCAAATGATGAATTGAGACATAATATCCATTTGATAAGTTATCCACTCAAAACATATCTAAACACCAGCGAGATTAAAACGAACCCCTATCCTATACCAAACACATAATCTCAAAAGGAAACAAGAAATCATCAAACAGATACAAGGAGGAAAACTAAAACATAGTCACAATCTAAGCCTCCAAGAAAGAACAGAAGTCAAAAAAAAAACCTCAAGAATCCCCAAATCAGCACAAAACAAAATTCACAACTGATGATTTTGAAGAGTGATACAGAGTGTAAACACGGAGATTATTTACAGAAATCAGAATTGAACATACCGATGACCAGCTTAAGATTGAAATGAAGAAATTCAAGGCTATCAAAGCTAAGAAAAAAAGTTTACCTTTGGAAAGCTGAAGAGTTGGGAGAGAGGGGAGAGAGAGAATGGGGAAGAGAAGAAGAATGAAGCCTCACACCAACGCGCAGAATGAGGCGTGAGAGGTCGAGGGAGGGCGATTAGATGAGTTTTCTCATTTATTATGTGGGTGGTGGTCAGTGGTACGGGGAAAGGAAAACCTTGAAAGACTAAAACATCCTTTACTTTGAAGTTAATAACATAATAATTCCTCCTTTAATCCTAGAAATCGTATGATACTTTCTTTGACCAAAAAAATCATATCATAATTTCTTTGACCAAAAAAAATCGAATAGTTGACCATGACCCCAAACTAGAATTAGAAGTCTAGAAGACGGTGGTAGCCAACATGGTCAACCGTCAACCAATTACCGATTCCTCATTCATTTGCCAAAATTGGCGGCTTACTTCTGCTGAGTTGGCCACCCATGTCATTGTATCAAGGTTTTCAAGCTTCTCATGGGGCGTTTTTGGAGACGAAGCCATTTTATGGAACTTGACTTGATAAAAATTAATTTCAGACATAAAGATGCATCTAGGAGATACGAAGATGGAAGAAAGATGTGATAGAACAAAAATTCAAATATTAAGGCTGCTGTTTGTTTGCTGGAATAAAGATAGGGTAAAAAAAAAAAGAAGTGAGAAAATTCTTGAAAAAAATGTAGATTTCTTACTTTTCCTTTAAATCTCAAGATGGTAGATTGTTTGATTATTTGGGTGGAAAAGTGAGAGATAAGTTTCCTTAAATTAAGGAAACTTGTCATGATGTGGCAGCCCAACTTTCCCACCCCATGCCATTTTAAAACTCCACATATTTGGTGAGACTTTGTGGAAAAGTTGAGAAAAGTAAAAAGTGGGACCCATTATTATTACTTTTTCACAAAATCCTTTCATTTTCTTTCTTTCTCCCTCACCCCACTACACATGGGGCCCACATGTTTTTTTCTCCACTCCACCTTTGCAAACAAACACAGCCTAAGCCTCCTCAGTCTCTTCAGTTTTACTAATGTTACATAAGAGATTATAATCATTCCACCATAAGCACTTCCATTGATAATTTAATTCAAATACAAAGAATTTTGGTTTTAACTATTCACTTTGCATTTTAGTGATATCACTTTTAACATGCGAGTTTTGAAATAAAGAATGATTCGGATGATTATTATTGTTATGCATAAATGTAGTTGTCCGGTTGAATAATAAAACTTACCATTAAATTTATTGAATGAAATTTGAACCATTTCTAATGGACAATCCATATTTAATCCTATCAAATTTAATGGTAGAATTTGTATGAGCGTTCAAGCAATTTACACGGCTGTTCAGCCACCAGTTTTCCTTATTATTATTTGAGAAGAATGTCTTTACTTTTTAACTTAAAAAATAATAAATTTGGTACAAAGTGATTTGTATCGTGGTAAAAAGACCTACATCGACAACAAGACAGAGAATAGATGGAAACTTTAGGGTCAAAGATACGAGGAGGGAAAAAAGAAACAATCTCACAAAATATACATGTTTAGCGAAGCTTTATATGCTTTTCTTTCTCCCATTAAGATGAGATGGATCTTCTCACAACTAATATCCATAATCCATTGCACAAAAGGTTCAGCAGCTCAAATACCCTTGGGCCAAAATAAAATATGGCTTTCATGTTTCTTGCTATGGAAGTTGGGTACTTGGGTGGAAGTATTTTAAGTATTCCGTTCTTTCTTGGAAAAATTATGTGATTAGTTACTTTCAGATTTCCCTCAACTTATCATTTAACAAAACTAGCTAAAACTGAATTTGCATTTACAAAACTAATCAAAATAGTGATTTTTCATCATTTGGACAAATTTAACCCCTAAAACTAACCAAACTAAAGAGGAAAAATTAGTATTTTGTCCAAAACGAAAAAGTAATTAATTTTTCATACCCTTTGGACATTTTCATCCCATATTGGTATAATCAATTTTAAAGGAAAAAATATCCAAATGGATAAAAAATCACTATTGTGGTTAGTTTTGTAAATACATACTCAATTTTAGCTAGTTTTGTTAAGTGAAACTTTCAGCAGTTATTTTTGTAAAAACAAAACTTAAAATTAACTAATCATTGTTTCTTTAGATGACAAGAGAAATTTATAAAATTACGCACAATTACAGAAAGTGTTTTACTGTTTTCCTTTACTGTTTCCCTAGTTCTGCGAAATCAAATTCTCAAGAGCTAAACTAGCCATGTCAAGAAACCACTTCTTCAAAAACTGATTCCCAGAACACGTAAACAAAAGCATCAGTAGTTTATTAAATACTCTACTAGTAATAAAAGATGTACTTCTGCTTGGCCTATGTGCAAGGCCTTACCTTTGTTCCCAAAGAGACTTTCCAAATCTCTCCTCAATATCTCCTCTTGACCCTCCCTCGTAAAATTCAACATTTTCATTCCCTGCTTGACCTGTCAGATGAAAAAAAAAGCAGAAGATCTATATAAACCTCTATATTAAATATCGATTCAATTCTTTTAATTCTCTGACAGTTCTCCCAATAGTGAGTGCCAATATTGACATCAAATTACATTTCCATCAAAGTATACCCACCCCTAATACTTGTCGGCTTATGAACTAGTACTAGATTAGTAACAATGTTTAGAAATTCTACTCTCAAGTGAACTTCAATAATCAACTGGCGACTAATTTCAAAGCATACCCACCACACTCACTACCACAGTGCCCTCTTGGCTGGCATTTAAATTAGGCATTTGAACCTAAATTTGGATGTCTTAGCAGCACCAGCAGAGATGGTCTGATCCTGTCCCATATCAGTATCCCCAGATTGGTGCTGACAAACTCTGATATGAATCAGCCGATACAGCAGTCATTCCCATAACTCGAAACCTTGATGGTTCAAGGATAAGGTTGAAACCAAGGATTTTCTTGCACTGGATGCTCGATGTTAAATGGATGTTCATTGCACATTCGTCAGTGACTGTTCCTACATCCACCATTGCCTATTGCAGTAAACCCCAAGTGCCTTCAGAAATTTGGTCCCATCTACACAGACCAAGTAATTTGATGGTTTCTCATCTTTCAGATGCATTTCATAAGGAAGATTAACAATAACACATAATTGGGGAAAATAAAATCAAACCTCACTGAAGCATCAGTACAAAATGAATTGGAAGAGGGGGGAGAACAGGTGCTAGTCATTCCCAACACCATGGTGTTGGTAAAGGAATGGTAGTTTACCACAAAAGCGGTTAATAAGACAAATGTTCACAAACGCTAAACATTAACAATACAAAAAGAAAATTCTTAAGCAAGCTATAAAAAGCAAAGTCGCTTCTCCATCAAATAAAAATTCTTAACGATCTATGGAAACACGAATTCATAACCGAGAAGGGATGCAGACAACAAAAGCATTTACCAGAACATACTGCATATATCCATAGAGGTTAGACAAGGAGAACTTTTTTTTTTTTTTTTGGATGAATAAATAAATCCATTAAAGACAAAAATTCGAACATACAACGGAGCGAGAAATGGTGAAGCTAAAGCGAAAAGACATAGCAACTACAACATACCCAAAAGACAAGGGCTAGACAGAGACCAAAGAACACTATTTTGCGGATTTTCTTCTTCTTTTTCTTTGAAACCTTGCGCTCAATCATGAAGTCGTCACTGTAAGGGTTGGGCCCTTTAGAAGGACGGTTACTTCTTCTACATCTTGCACTGTCAAGATCGGGCGATTGGAGGGGGGGTAGGAGACACAATAGTGCTCAGAGGGGTTCAAATTTATGGCTGAAGATAAGGCAGGGTTGTCCGTGGATGAGGCGTGAGAGAGAGAGTAAGTGAGGGGATTGGAAGAATGGGCCGAAGGGTTTATAAGAATAGGACCATGGGGCAAAGAGTGAGAAGAGGGGCTTGGGCCAGTAAGGTTGGGCACAAGGGGAGAAGGGCCCACGGTGGAACAAGTAGGAGGGGGTAAAATAGGAAGGATATTTTTATCAAGGATAGGATTGAGAGAAGAGGACGAAGGGTTGAAGGGAGGGCAAAGAAGTCGTTAATCAAAGAGGGAATATGGAAAGGCGGTGAAGGGAACTCTGAGATATCAGAGGCAAAATTTTCACCGAAGAGGGAGGGGAGATCTCGAGGGTCAAGAGAGGACATCGGCAACTTCTGAATGGGAAGGTTAAAGGAGAGAAATTTTCAGAAGGAGAGGAAGGCGCTGCAGTCCAGGCTTCGTCAGTGATCGCAGAAGCATTGACTGCAGTGGGCTGACAAAAATTCTCGGAAGGAGACACGATCTGGATTGATGTGCAAGGAGAGGTCGCTGTCCGATTTCTTCTCCGGTAAGTGTGGGCTACCGGTGGCGATCGAGCACCATCATCAGAGGGCGAAATTTTACAAGAAACAGTGGCAGCGGCAGCTTCTACAGAGCCTTCATCAGCAGTGGTAGCAGTAGATCTTTCTTGATCTTGATTAACAGCTTCATCTATAGCATCTAGGACAACAGCAACAGAGTCTTCAAGAACTTGATCGATAACGATTGGAGAGGGATTTGAGACTCCAATTCTTGAAATGGCGGCAGCCGTGGAAGAATCGGTCAGATTCAAGTCAGCAGTAAATTTTTCAAGGACATCGATCGGCTTCAAAGGAACTTGAGGGATCAAGGCCATCTTCTCTACCGAAGAGTCAGCGTGAGGCAGAGTTGCAGAAAATTTTGAGGCTCTGAGATATGCTTTAGAGGGTCCAAGATGGCAGGAGCCGAGACAGTAGATGAGCATGATACATCTTCGTGACCAAAAGAAGAGCATCGATCACATCGCAGAGGCACCCAATCATAATTGATGGTTTGATTGTACTTCAAGCCATTGTCGTCAGCGATGGAAACAGTTGTCGGGAGATGTTTGGCGGCAGGGAAGTCTACGCAAATGCGAGCGTAAGAGAGTCTTTCCATTCTAATGGTTTTGGCATCAGTACGCAAGGGCTTTCCCAAAGCAGATCCAATACGGCTGAGGCAGTCTGAATTCCAGAATTCGAGCGGCAGTCCAGGGAGGTTAATCCATAGGGGAAGGGAGTTGAAATTGACTCTACGAAGCAGAGAGGAGGGGGACCAAGGCTTGATGAAGATCTGGGACTTTCCAACAAACCATGGTGATCCCTTCAGAGCTTGAGAATGACAGTTTGGCGACGAAAAATTGAAAAGAAAAATACCAGCTTCTATCAGGTAGGTATCCATAAGCCCACTTGCATTCCATTGTTTGGTAAGAGAGGACTTAACGATGTTAAGAGGGGGAACAGGGCCAAGAAACTGGCTGATGATGCCCGATTTCCATCGGTTAATACTAGGTGCAGTAGAAGTAGAGGGGCAGTGTACGAGAGGGGTTTGGTTATTGATGGATGAAGGTGGGATGAAAGAGAGGTTGAGATTGCCAACCGGGAGGGTAGTCTTAGTGAACAGAGTGTTCCAAGGTTTAAGAGAGGGAAGTAGGGGGGCAAAGGAGGGCGGAGAAGTGGGGGGGGGGTGGATGGGAGAGGGGGGGGGGGAAGGCAGCTCCGGAGAAGACATAGTTACTCTGGCCCAGCTCCGGAAAAGACAAGGAGAACTTACATCCCAAAACTAACCAAACCAGATGATTGTAACTCCTAGCTCACTTAAAAGCTCAGAAGTACAACTGTCACTTAATTTAGAATATATAGAAACAGAAAAAGAATTCAACTGGGCATGTGCAGTGCGCACACCCCTGATAATGTTATTTCTCCCATATAAAATTAAAACATAAATTAGAAGGTGGCAACTGGGTCAACTCCAGACACGTTCACATGTCACCACAGTACTGAACCATAACTACCAAAATCATTTAGGTATTTGGTAGGTCACTCCAAGAGAATAAGGGTTGAAATTCTACTAGAGTCACCACACAAACGGAATGAAATTCCATGCTAACCACAAACACGCGCAAAAGACGCCCACCAACAAAATAACCCGAAAAGAAAAAAAACCCCCCAACGCCGGTGGGCGGTTATTCCGACCTGAAATCCATGCTAACCCCTCAGTCTTTGTGACCTTTTGAGAAAGTTCTAGAATCAGCGCCAATACTGTGCCCACCGATGAATGGTCTCAACCATTTGAGGGAACAAGGCACTTACACTCTCATTAATGAGGTCTTGGAAAAAATGTATGCAGGCCTCATCATCCAGGTCCAACCGGAACTTCTCTTGAAGCTACAAGCACCAATAGAGAAAACAGCGTTACATAGGTTAGGGTAAAACAACAACAATCTGCATAACTCTGTTGGAGGATATAGCTAACAACCGGATTTCACCTTAAGAATGCCCTTTTCAGGATCGGAGGCTATGTCAGGAATGTTGGATCCAGCCATCAGGTGGAACAAGTTCAAGATCAGGTTGCTAGATTTCCTTAGGATGTTATATGCTTCACAACAATATGATTTGAATCTTGTATAGTACTGGCTGCAGAAGGAAAACTCAAAATATTTAAATGGAAACCATTCAACATAAGCATACACAAATTGAGCAAGATTTTAATTAACAAGCAAATCACAAACAAATACCTCCCCCCCCCCCCCCAAAAAAAAAAATAATAATAATAAAATAAAAAATAAAACAACAGACCACCAACATGATTATTCTGAGAAACATCAAGATTGCCAGCACAATGATTCCATAATGACTATTAGTACCCAGGCATCAAACCCCTAAGTAATAGGAGTATAGAACCAGCTCAGAGATGGAACATGACAAGTTGAAAAAGAAAGTTCAACCTAAACTGAAAGGCCACAAGTATCCACAAATTGATTTAAGGTGATTACCATGTCAAGAATGACATAAGAGGCCTGAAGGCACATGCCTTCATGCACAGAACCATATATCACCTTAGGCACATCACATAAACATACTAAGCAAAGAAATTACCATGACAAACAACTGAACCAATAATCATAACAAGAAAATCATACCTCTCTGCTCCACCCATAGCCTCAACCATTTCCTTGCACAGTTTCATTGGTGGTGGAAATGGCTTTGGATCCCTACCCAGAATGAAACCAAAATCCACATGGAAGAGGCGTCCATCATCCCTAAGGAGAAGGTTGTCAAGATGCCTACAACCCAAGAAGACCAATTTCTTTAGCAGTGCTACTAACGTACAAATGGGTAACATACTGCAGCAGTTCACATAGCTGCACAGATTCACAGAATAGGGAACCTGCAATCATATTGGCATATATGGTACTTTAAAAGTTTTTAACATATTGGAACCACTTAGAATGAGTGCATAGCATTTACCCAAGATAAGCAAAACAAGTTATTTACTCATGCTGGAACCTAGGCACCTACCAAATTATCAGCAACATTTGATTTGACACAATCATTTCCATGGACTTACCTTCAACTGTTAAAAAGCTTCTTTAAAAGTAATTTTGCAATAAATTCTATTATGAACAGTTTAATCAATAGCAACCAAAATGTGCTGCAGCATGATCATGCATGTCAATCAAACCAATAGGGATTGTTAAGCAAAATAGCTATGTAAATAAAACCAAATGCGACTGTTGAAGTATATACACTTGGGCTATTTACTGTTCACGACACTATTCACGTGAACAGTAAAAAAAGCTGTTTTACTGTTCACGATACTGTTCACGTGAACAGTAAAATCTGTGTTACTGTTTACGTGAACAGTATATGCTAGTGATGCTACTTTACTTTCTATTTCTAATGTTGGAGTCTTGCTACATAAGTTTTGGGAGTTTTTAGAAAGCATAGTTTCTATGTTGGTAGTAGTTTATATTTTCAGAATTTTCTATTTTAGGAGTTAGGAAGTTACTAAAGTTGTAATTTTTTGTTTCCTTTTTCTAGAGGACAATTACTTGTCTCTCAAGTTGTATTAGATTCATTAGAAGCTATAAAAAAGGGCTCTATGATTCTAGACTCTTAAGCAAGAATTACAAGCCTCTTCTAGTAGTTCATCATCTCTTCTCTTCTTCTTCTTCTCTCTTTTCTTTGTTCAAGTTCAGCTGCTGTTTTGATTATTTAATGCTTGTTTTCTAACATGGTATCTGAGCAAGTTTAATCAACCTAGGGACCGTTTTCTCTCTCTTGGCTGCCCAGTTTTTTTCCTTCCTTTTTCTTATCTAGGGTAGCCCCAACCTTTGCTGCAGTAATTGTGAATGGCTATCCTTCTTCTTTGACTTTTGAAGCACCAAGTATCTATGTATTAATACTACAAAAAGGCCCCAAGCTTTCTTGGGATATGTCTACCTATTTGAATATTGTCTTCCATTGTTTGCGCTATAAGTTCTGCTGCAAGTCGTATACTAGTACCCCTGTTTCATTGAATTTCTCTGTTCAAAAAAATTCTGCTGCTACCGTCTTGCTTTACAACTACTTCTGTTGTTTATTTCAGAATCAAGTTTAGCATTCTTTTTATCTAATACTTCTACAAAGACCTAGAGGACTACTTTTCCGTCATATCAATATCCGTTAGAGTTTCAAATCTAGCACAAGTTTGTTGCTATGGTCCGAGATCTGATATTATCTGCTACTGCAACAACTGTTATTGCACTTCTTCTGAGTGGATTGCTGCAGCGACTACTGCAATTCTGAGATTCCTAGCTGGTTCAGTAATTTTCTCCTGATCTAATTTGCTCCTACCCTATTTGAGGGTTAGTGGTGGTCCAGAATTTGTTTTCTTCTCCTGGTGAACAAGACTTTGTCCTGTGAGATGATTTACTGCTGCTTGATCAGCTTTATTGATGAATAATACACTACTCTGTGGCTGCTACTTTTCCTTTTTGGGTTTCTTTTGTGCTCATACTTTAAGATGCTTGTCACTGGTCATCATTAATTGTCACGTGTAATACTACACGTGAAGGGGAGAATGGTACCTTATTCTATATCTACTCAAGATGTGCTGATGGATATTATTGTGAAGATCTTTGTCCTCAACTTATGGCATTCTACAACAATATCATTACCTATATTTACCTATATTGTCCTTTACCTGACTACTTGGTCCGTAGTAACCTATATTGTCTTTTACCTTACCTACTTAGTCCATAGTAATCCATACTACCTTACCTACTTGGTCCACAGTAACCTATACTATCTTTTGCCTTGCCTACTTGGTCCGCAGTAACCCATATTGTCTTTTACTTTACCTACTTGATCTGCAGTAACCCATACTGTATTTTACCTACCTACTTGGTCCGTAGTAACTCATACTACCTTACCTACTTGGTCCGCAATAACCCATACTGTCTTTTACCTTACCTACTTGGTCCGCAGTAACCCATACTGTCTTTTACCTTACCTACTTGGTTCGCAGTAACCTATACTGTCTTTTACTTTACCTACTTGGTTCACAGTAACTCATACTGTCCTTTACCTACTTAGTTGGTCCGTAGTATCCCATACTACCTTACCAATTTGGTCCACAATAATCAATATTGTCTTTTACCTACCTATACTTTACCTGTTACTTGCCTTCTTGTGAAGCATTTATATGGACATTGGAGTTGCAATTTTGAAGATTTAGCGTGGATATTTCTCCCTACTACCGAGTACCGGCATTACGTGGATAATGCTTTTTGCCTACCTACTACTTGCGTTCTTGTGAAGCATTTATATGGACTTTGGAGTTACAATTTTGAAGATCTAGTGTGGATATTTCTCCCTACTACCGGCATTATATGGATAGTGTCTTTGATCTTGCTATACTTATGGACTTTGTTCGTCTTCAACATCGTCGATTGTTCTCAATATTGGATGGTTCTATTGACATGAAGAATTCAAGTTTTTTTTAAGTTGGTGTTGATTATCTCCTGGGTGAAGTTTTCTCAATGTTTATCAACATCTGCCATTGCTACACGATTCAAGATTGGTGCTACTTTTCAAGTTTATTCTTATTGTGCAAGCTGAAGTTTTCTTTGTGTACACTCCAGCTTGAGGGGGAGTGTTGAAAAATATACACTTGGGCTATTTATTGTTCACGACACTATTCACGTGAACAGTAAAAAATATGTTTTTACTGTTCACGTACTATTCACGTGAACAGTAAAATCTGTGTTACTGTTCACGTGAACAGTAAAATCTGTGTTACTGTTCACGTGAACAGTAAAATCTGTGTTACTGTTCGCGTGAACAGTATATGCTAGTGATGCTACTTTACTTTCTATTTCTAATGTTGGAGTCTTGCTACATAAGTTTTGGGAGTTTTTAGAAAGCATAGTTTCTATGTTGGTAGTAGTTTCTATTTTCAGAATTTTCTATTTTAGGAGCTAGGAAGTTACTAAAGTTGTAATTTTTTGTTTCCTTTTTCTAGAGGACAATTACTTGTCTCTCAAGTTGTATTAGATTCATTAAAAGCTATAAAATAAGGGCTCTGTGATTCTAGACTCTTAAGCAAGAATCACAAGCCTCTTCTACTAGTTCATCATCTCTCTTCTCTTCTTCTTCTTGTTCTCTCTTTTCTTTGTTCAAGTTCAGCTGCTGTTTTGATTATTTAATGTTTTTTTTCTAACAGCGACATTTCTAGATCCCAAGAAGGCTTCTTTTGGGGAGGACTTCAATTATTTGGTCATGTGCTTGCACATGAAATCCCATGCTAGCCTGACAGTCAATAAGGAAAAGAAAGCAGGATCCCACAAGAATTAGAGTGAGGATAATGGAATGTGATGTAGAACACATGCAGGTTAATTTTGAGATTAAAATGGTAAGGCTTGATGGGTACATGTTAAGTTTTAAAGATCAATTTTCTCTCCAGATCCATGTACAGCACACATTGTGATGCAGATCCAGCCCCTAATTAGAAAACTTGGACTTATTGCCTATTGCCCCATCCGTAGAAGCCCAGGAAGCTCTAGGTTTGCAGCCCAGCAGCATTAAAAGTCATCATTGTTTTTCTCCAGTGTTTTTTTTCTTCCAATGTTGGTATTTCAGTGGCAGTCTAGTAATTCAGCCAGCTTTTAAGTCAGGGACAGCAAAGTGATTTATGTTATTACTTATTAGTTTTTATTTAGAGGGGTTTTACTTTCCAGCTTTTAGCTCATGTAAGGCAGCCCCTAGGCTTGTTTAGTCAATTAGAAGTAGGTCAGCTACTGTCCTAATTTAAGTTTATTTACCCAATTTCACTAGGACTTATGTAGTACTATAAATAGGCCCTGCATTGATTAGAATAGACTACACTTGACTGATAGACTACTTTGCCCACAAGCCTTGAGAGCTTATATGTGTGTACTGCACTGCTGCTGCTGCAACTATTGGTTTATGCCACTTAGGTCACAGAAGATCCAAGAGGTATTCTGTTAAGGTTCTTGGTGAAGTCAAGCTAATGACAGCCTTCAAGAAACCATTCCATCCGCTACACAGCTCCACAGGGCTGCCTATCCAGGTATCCAGCAGCCTACAATTCATTTCCTTTTCCCATAATCTTTTTTTTTGGTTGAATTTCTTGAATATTCATACTTCCTATACACCCAAAGTTAAAGTTGAGACCTACACCACCAACCATTGGATCTATCCCCAACTTGGAGGATCATATCCCTATGGCTATGAGACTATGATATGACCTAGCCGCTCTGCAAGTTTCAACGCATTTTGACACCTGTAGATCTCAGTTTTCTATCTCTAAAGTATTTATGCCAAATCTCTAAGATCCACCCCATTGGCAAATTTTCCATAGCACTTAGCAATGACCCCACATTATTTAAAAGAATAACTAAAAGTTCCACATCCTTACCTTAAAATTCTCAATGCAATCTTACATCCCAAGAATCCCATTAGGAGTTTCCCCATTCCCTTCCCCCCCCCCCCCCAAAAGAGATACCATCACAATAACTGCAAGAAGTCCTTTCTTGGGTTGTAAAAGGTTGGTTTTGATAAGATCTTGAAAGAACTAGCTCTTTTCAATTGAGGCTACATGGCAACTTGGGTTGAATTGGTGAAATCAACTTTATGATGTGGCAAATAAATGTCATGTAGATGGTCAAAACAAAGCTCCGGAGATGGTCAAGGTTCTAGTAGGACAGCCAAAAAAGTAAATCATTTGAAAAACTACCAAGCCAATAAATATGAGGGTGCATGCAGAGTGAACACTCTCTACTGCCTTCCCTTCAACTTTCCTCATCCTCTCTGCTGGCCTCTTCTAATCAACCTTCTTAAGCCTAACTTTTAAAACCCAGTTACAAAGAGATACTTCAGATCTCCATATATCATGCCTGCAGTTTGTGGACACTTTTCTATAATTTAACTGCCAAATTGACAAATAAAAAGAAAACCAACCGAAAAAAGACCTAAATAAAACTTAAACCATGGTTCAAGGATGCATCAGTATCTCCTGTACACAATATTATTATTTTTTTTTTGGGGGGGGGGGGGGGATGAATACCTGTACACAATATCGATTCAATATCAATACCATTGTGGTGACATTGGTACAGGGAAGAGAAAGAGTCCAAAACGAGGGTATCGGCATTTTGAGGGGGCAAAACAAGCTTGTTATTTTCTAAGGCCAATTACCAACACATCAACCTAGAGAGGAGTGAATAGGTTCAGACCAGTGAAACGTGTTTGTCCTTGCAATTAATTAAAAATTAAGAAAATCAAAGCAATAAAGTAAAACAAAGAGACAAGACTCAAGGATTTATAGTGTTTTGATTCAAATAAATCTCATCCATTCTCTTCTAGAACCCTAAAAGGATTTCAATAGTATGTCCACTTTCAGTATGGTGGGTGGGGACACAGCACCTACTTACAAAATCGTTGTATAGGCAAGAGCACCCTTATAAAATCGTTGCTTCTACACAAGAGTACCCAATTACAAGTAATGAAATAAATAAACGAAAATTCCAGACACTTGTAAGTCCTTTGGGTGCAACTTCTCTTGGAATGAAATGAATGCAAATGCAGCCTCAAGCTTTCTTCAATCTTTGCGTTAGGATCAACACTCTAACCTTCTACAAGAAGGGCGAGTGAATCTCCAAAAGGAATTTGGATCAAAGTGAGGCTAGGTGGCTACGATGATGGCACAATAATGAGGGGGGTTTTATCTCCTTGGAATTCGTGTGAGTGTCATAGTGACCTCTATTTAGCCAAAAGATTGGGTCAAAATGGGTCCCAATGGATATATGAAAGTCATAGTTTTTAAACTCATGGTCGACCTTAGGCATCTTCTGGTCAATCAACTCATCTAGCAGTTGGAAACTGGCCGTTATACATACAGCTGTCTTCATGTTGATTGATGATTGACCCTGACCATTGACCATGGGGCTTATTGGTCTAACGATCAAGCATAGTGTCTCCATGGTTCCCACAATGAGTTCTCTACAATTGTGGCGGTCGATCAGGCTTATTTAGCTCATGGTCAACTGGCACATCAGACCGTGGGCTTTTTTAGGGCTTTCCAAAGATGATTCTAAAAATCCTTTTACACCCAAAGGATTCACTCAATAGTCCCTTCGGCCCATATTATTAATTTCTGAAAAATCGCAACTTGAAAATGCATGCAATTACATGAGCCACTTTCCTAATCTATATATATGGTCTTCAAAATTTACCCCCAAAAAAATATATATAAGGTCTTCAAAAGGGTCTTTTCATCATTCTTAAGTCTTGAGTTTGTATTTGCAAATGGGAATGTCAATTCGTTGATCTTTCACACCTTGGGTCCTTAAAATCCTTCTTTTCATAGTGCTTGGACTGCTTTTGTGCACTGTACGCTATCAGCTTGGGTGTTAGGCTTTGTATATGAATAAATGTATTTTGGACACATAAGTAGATCATTAGTTCCCAATTATAGTGTTTGTAATCATCAAATCATTTCAAGGGTAGTTTGGTCAATTCCCTAAAAGTTTCCACAAGGGTAGTTAAGTCATTTCCCTAACAAACACCAAATGGTCCAAACCTAATAATTTAACCTAAACAACAAGACTTCAGATAAAAATGACTGAGTAGTACTCTAGGCGGCTGATTACCAGAAAAACACATGTACTTCGATAGATAATGGTCCCATGGACATACGGATGCTTCTAATGTGGGAGAAAGTGATGCAGAATTGGCAGCAGATACAAAAGAGAGAAAAGCCCAAAGCTCAAGCCCATTAAAGCCTAAGGACATGACCCCAAACAGCCCATGGCTTGCATGGGCTAGGACTATTGGAGTGGGTTAAAATGAGCCCATGGTTTCATGGGCTTGGATCACTTTAGTGGAAGAAGAATATCAGCCCACTATTTTGAACTAAGCCCAAGTCTAGCTTTGAAAAGTCAACAAAAGGAGCTAGTAGGTGGTGTGGTTAGTGGTGGGGTATAGTAGGTGGATATTTCTATTATTGTTTTTACTAGTGGTGTTGGACGTTTCCATTATTGTTTTTGACTAGTGGTCTTGGGTAGTAGTTGGATGTTTCCAATAATGTTTGTAGTAGGTTGTGTTAGCTAGTGGTTGGATGTTACCCTTATTGTTTATGTCTCTTTAGAGTGCTATATAAGAGACTTATGTAAGAGATGGAAAAAAAAAAACAACTTATGAATTGAAATCAAATTGCTTGCTAGCATTCCTCATCTTTGGAGAACCCTTGTGTTTGATCAAGGTAGGTTGGTGTTCGATCCAATCGATCCACCTTGCGGTGTGAAGCCCGGGTGTTACTTTGTTGTCCTTATTGTTCTCTTAATTCTCTTACATTGTTATTGTCACTTTCTTCATTATAGTTCTGTCCCTATTTGAAGATCTATTCAGCCCGTTATAATACCATTCTAGTTTCAGCCCTCTTTCCCATCTAAACTCTGTTTCACTTTAAGTCCATCAAATTTGCAATTGTCTCCCTGTGAAAAGGTCCTATTTGGGTACTGTTTTGATCAATCAAATTCGGTATCTACATTATTTGGTATCAGAGCCATGACAGGGAGTAAAACTTTTGGATTGGATACTGACCTTATGGCACAAATGATGGGGATGTTGCAACAATTGAGCAACCAACTCACTGCAAGTCACAAGCACGAGGAAGAGAGGCGCTCAGCAATAAAGGCTAAAGTTGTTACCTCTACTCATGCTCCACACCCTCCACCCATCAAAGAGTTACCTAAATTCAATGAGCATGTTGGTGATTCTCAAAAGGTAAAGCTTGAACACTAGGAGTTCATTCACACTAGCCATAACACAGGGCTGGTATTGGCTCCTGTTACAAGAGAAGTTACCCCTCAACCTAAGGTGACATTCCCTCCACTTATCAAACAATTGCCTTTTGATTGCCTTAAGTTGGTTCCTGATGAGTTGCCTAACGAGCTACCTCTTATGCACGATATTTTGCATGCCATTGATTTGGTATCGAGTGTGGTGTTACCAAACCTTCCAATCTATCACCTCAGCCTAGCAGAGCACAATGACTTCAAACGACAGGTGGGTGAGTTGCCACATAAAGGAGTCATTCAAGAGAGCTTAAGTCCATGTGTTGTACCGTCATTACTCACTCCAAAGAAGGATGGCTCATGGCGACACCACTCTAATGAGGGAGACACTGAACAAATGTTGAGGCTGCCCCAACTCAAGCCACCAATCACTAACATCATTGAAGAGGTTTTGGATGACTCTTACAAAGCCACTCGTCGTGGCACTGGATACCATGCTTTCCTTGTCAAATGGAAGAATCGTCTACGACATGAGAGCACTTGGATTCATGCTGGCAACTTCGAGAAACTCGATCCCGACTGGTGTGAGCGTTACATATCAGTCACCCATTCGTCGGAGACAAATGTTTTCAAGCCGGGGAGAGTTGATGCAGAATTGGCAGCAGATACAAAAGAGAGAAAAGCCCAAAGCTCAAGCCCATTAAAGCCTAAGGACATGACCCCAAACAGCCCATGGCTTGCATGGGCTAGGACTATTGGAGTGGGTTAAAATGAGCCCATGGTTTCATGGGCTTGGATCACTTTAGTGGAAGAAGAATATCAGCCCACTATTTTGAACTAAGCCCAAGTCTAGCTTTGAAAAGTCAACAAAAGGAGCTAGTAGGTGGTGTGGTTAGTGGTGGGGTATAGTAGGTGGATATTTCTATTATTGTTTTTACTAGTGGTGTTGGACGTTTCCATTATTGTTTTTGACTAGTGGTCTTGGGTAGTAGTTGGATGTTTCCAATAATGTTTGTAGTAGGTTGTGTTAGCTAGTGGTTGGATGTTACCCTTATTGTTTATGTCTCTTTAGAGTGCTATATAAGAGACTTATGTAAGAGATGGGAAAAAAACAACAACTTATGAATTGAAATCAAATTGCTTGCTAGCATTCCTCCTCTTTGGAGAACCCTTGTGTTTGATCAAGGTAGGTTGGTGTTCGATCCAATCGATCCACCTTGCGGTGTGAAGCCCGGGTGTTACTTTGTTGTCCTTATTGTTCTCTTAATTCTCTTATATTGTTCCATCCATTCTTCTTTATAGCATACTGCTGTTTTGAAGACCTAGTTAGTCCTTGTTCTACCACTTCAGTTTTCAGCCTTCCATTATATCTGAATTTTATCTATCTTAAGTTTATCAAATCTGAAGATTGATTCCCTGTGAAAGGTCCTATTTGGCTACTGTTTTGATCATTCAAATACAGTACTACATTAGAAAGTTTCCAAAGTGATCATTAATATCCAGCTGCCAAAATCAACCACAATGGCAATGGTTCATTTTAAGTAAAAGACCAATTTTCCATGGTAGATTTATTTTGTTATTTATTTAAATTTCCCTTCAACATTTCTTAAACGTTCATGAATCAGGATACAGGAAAATCTTGAATATTACTTTTAGCTCCCCTTTTAATAGTTTTGACATTCCAAAGAATCTCTAGAATGGAACTTTATAAATTCTGCAGCAAAATGCAGCAAGTTCTGGTGCTATTTCCAGGAAGCAGAAGCAGTTGGATAATTTCTTCCCATTTCATAGATCCAAAGCTGAATTGAAAAATTACCTGTCACCAATCCCTAGTATATATGTGATCACAGAGTAGCCTGCGCAGCTTTTTATAAATGTTTCAAGACATGTAGCTGTAATCCCAAATGGACCATCTTCATCGGGGTGAAATTTCTGCAAATAGCTTATAATACTCCGATGCTCTGACAGAATCTGAAAAAAAGAATAAAGAAAAAGAATTCAACACTCCATTGTAAGATGATAGATATTAAAACCCATATGTTAAGATCCTGAAAGGTGAAGACCAAAAAAAAAAGGAGGCCTATGGCACAGATGAAAATAAGCTATGCATATTATTAGACCCATACCACACGAAGATATTCAAAATGATGACAAAGAGCGTAAGACTTTTTGTAGGTTTACAACCAAATATTCTTAAGCAATCATATGTCAGTGATTAGTACAAAAGACACAGCCACATGGTACTGATATATTTGAATCACAACTATGCAGTTGAGAACTGAGAAGTCTAATTCTATTATGGTCATAGGTAACAAAATTATTTATAAAACATAGTCCTGCCAGTGGGGCAACAACCAGACTTCATTTACCTGGGCTAAGGAACTGGATGGTATGAACTCCAGCATTCCTTCATCTTGTCCAGTTGCTAGTACTCTATACGGAGTCAAATGCAGATCAAGATTCTCCAATTTAAGCAATCGATCCATTAGAGAAACCATTTGAATAACCTTCAAAAAAAGAAAGATCATAGATCATGGGTGCCACAATACCACATGACAGCACGTATGGTAATTGGAACCATAGCGTATAGACACAAATACAAATCCCCCACCACTAACGATCCTTTTAGAAGTGTAACAGATAAGCATGGTTAGGAGCACTAATGTTGGTGGAAAACTGATGAAGCAGATGAAAGTTTGAACGTACCAACTGGTCTTGCCGAATGTCATCCCCCTTCTTAAATATGATCTTGCAGCTTCCACCATTTTCTGTTTGAAATGTCAGGCGCAGAGGATGCAACGCACTTTTAAAGATTGATGATTCTGATGGCACGATCCCAGTGATGTGCATGCAAGGTGCCAGCGGTGATCGTATTGGCTGGGAATGCAGCAAAGTGTGAAGAAATTATATCACACAATTAAAGCACAATCAATAAATCAGACAAGGCTGCACCCAAAATGAATTAAAACAAAGAACAGAAAACTATGCAGAAGAGAAATATGGTAAACAACCCACGGCAGTTAGTAGATCATGTATTCTTCTGTAAGATCAATGATGATGCAAAGGAAAATTTGGAATGAAGGATTCCCACACAGGAGAGACCTCCATTTACTGAAGATGTTCCGGAGGAGTCAAAGGCATCATTTTTATTCTTTCAGAATATGACAAAAGATGGTCCAAGATTCTAGTTAATTCTCTAGCAGATATGATCCCACAAAAAGAAAGGTAACTTGAGAAAATGGAGAATAAGTACCTCTTCAAAGTGGGTAAGCTCACTAAAAATACCAGTTAGTAACTGTCTTAGCTTTTCAATTTTCTTCTGGGTCCCTCCACGTACATTTCTAATGTCTCTCATTATAGAACATAACTGGGCAATCAGCTCTGTCTGGCGCACCAAGCTTTGCCACAACTTGTATCCATTTTCTTCACCAATAACACCTGGTGTCAACTGTGGTAATAGCAAGTCAAGATTTCAGGCTAACAGCAGAAGGTTATTGCAACATTAAGCAACCAAACCAACCCAGCATGAAGAGTGTTTTTAAATACAGTTATTACAAACTCTTGAATTTGGTTTGGAGGGATTTCATAATTTTATAATGTTACAATTTACAAAATACCCACTTCAATGAAAATGTAATATCTCAAGTCTCAACATCTCTTCTTTTGGCTCTATGAAGTAAAAGTTTGCATTAGAGATTCCAGTGGTTCAATTTTCAGTTCTTTGGACTGCTCAGGTGAAAATTTCGGTTAATAAGAACTGCAAAAAGGATTCCAGAGATTATTTAGATTTAGTTCTACCTTAGACAAAGCATCTTTTGACCATTTAAAATCAAATAATCAACATATTGCGGTTATCGCTAAACAGTAAAAATTGCTTTTGTCACATTATTACCTCATGTATTAGGATTATCATGCAAAGCAGAAATGGATCAACACAGGCCCCTTAAAAACGATAAGGCCATACCTTCATCATATTTTCTTCAAGGATCTCATAGGTACAGTAAAAACGCTTTGCATATGCAGGATCATGGAGTTCCACAGCAACATACCATCGAAGGAAGCTAGCCAACTCAATGTTCTGCAATGCTGTCAAATTACAATTACGTCCTTTCAGATGACATCGAAACAGTTGGCAGTAGATTACTACAGAAGCTTGGCACTTAAAAATAATTCTTAGAGAAGTAATTTAAACATACACCGTTGCACAAGGAACTGAGAGAGGCAAGATTTGTCAGAGCGCTCAAACCGAAGAGCTTGAACCAACTGAAGTAAGTAACACTGAAGCTCTTCATCATCAGCTCTTCCAAGGACACTAACAGCATATGCACGAACCTATTCAGGTGGAATGAGAACATAATGAATAAAAATGTATCAGAGATGCATGATATAAAATTTAGATAAGCCCACTTAATTACTTATCAGAATGAACTGTGAAGGAATTTAGTAGTAGTACTGGAAGACCAACTACATGGGGATAATTTCTTGTCCAGTGGCAAACTGAAATGCAAGAAATGATGCAAAAGCACCAACTAATCAGTATGTCAAAATAATTTGTTTCAGATCTTACCTGGGAAAATGTCCCTGTTTAGAAATCCATACTATCATTACTCCTATAATTGAATAATGATAATTTGCAGATAGCGGGAATTGGGAACAATAACTTTTGCACAAAAATTCTGAGAAATCAAAATAATTTGCAAATTTTGAAGTCCCAGTTTAAAAATCCATACCATCAATTCTCCTAATAATTGTTAACAATAATTTGCAGATACCAGGAATTGGGAACGATCACTTTTGCATATTTTGAGAAGTTACTTTGGTTTCCTTAGGCTTCCCAATATTTTCAAAGTTTGAATCTTCTGAAAAGCTGTCAAGGATCTCTGTGCTCCAAGGACTTCATGAAAACAAGCGCAATTCAAAAGTAGGGTAATATAAGGCCATGTTGCCTGGTAATCTGGTTTATCTATCTTTCTAGTAAAAATTGGGCCTCACAAAGAGGCCATTTCATTGGGGGGAAAAAAGAAAAAAAAAGAAGAAGAATTTGCAGGCCAAACTGCAGTTGCATAATCCATGTTCAACAACTCAACGGGCTGATTTGACATTAGAGGGTTCAAGTGAATATGTAGTGTGTCAGAGTGATCAAAACAGTAGCTAATCAAAATCTTTTTACGAAGTATGAATTCCAGGTTTGAAGGTTTAACTATAGCACAGAATCAGATATGAAAGAAAACCGAAACCTAGAGTGATATCATAATGGTCACTCTAGAATAATATCATAACAACGGGGACAGAATTGCAATCCTAAATAGAGGCAGAATTATAGATCAGAATTGAGCTAGGCCGAAGTAAAGATTACAGAGATGAAATCAGAAAGATACCAAATATGATATCAACCAGATGAGCACATATGATTAGCAATTGAAAACAGAAGATTGATAAATAGACTTGTTTATAGATGAAGAATGGGAGGAAACAATATGAGGGGAAGTAAGAGAACGAATAAGGACAACAAAGTAACACTAGTTCTTCACACTGCAAAGTGGATCAACTAGGTTGCACACCAACCTACCTTGATCAAACACAAGGTTTCTCCATAGAGAAAAATGACTTGTAAAATTAGATATTGATTTCATTTTATGAGTGAGGTGATCAACCCTCTTATCTAAATCCTTTTTCAGAACCACAATAAAAACATAACTACATCAACAAACTACTGGCTAATACCCATCAACAAGAGTATCAACTCAAATCCAACACTGACTCAAACATTACCAAACTCTTGACAAAGGAAGACTCTTTTAACAATGGAGTTCTTATCTTCACATTACAGCCTCTTTATTTGACTTTAAGACATTTCTCAAGATTCTATTCATATTAGACTAGACTTGGGCTTAGGTCTAGCCCATGAACATCATAAAATGTGAGCTGACTCCAACACACTTGAATAGTACTGGCCCATAAAAACCATGGACTGATTTAGGTCATATCCTTAGGCCATCGATTGGCCTAACCCCTTGGGCTTCTCTTGAGAGTATATGTCTTCATTCTTGCATCAATATGTTAGGGAGACTTAAGTCCACCCCAAACTCTTAGACGCAAATACCCTCCCTGCTGTAAGAATAAAACCTTGTGAGGTTTGAGCTGACATTTGAGTGTTTGAGTCGATACATCAGGGTGACTTGAACCCTAGACTCTTAGTGCCGAATACCCTACTTACAATAAGAAAGACCCACCAACCAGTTCAGGTTTCACAAGCTCTACTTGAGTTGGTCAATTGCATAAATCTCCATTTTTTATTTTTTTTATTTACCTGATTCTTCGACCCATCATTTACCGTTTCTAATAGATTGCAAGTGCAAAAAGTTACCTTAAGTAATGGGGGACAGAGTAGAGTAGAAAGAAGGATAAAGAAGTAAAGGGGAAAAAGGGAGAATCTTAGAAGAATTAGTCTTGAAGAAGGGGAAGAGGGAGAAGAAATTCGTAAGAAGAAGAAGAGGAGGAGGAGGAGGGGGGCTGCTGCAAACACACAAAGCTAAAGCTTCAATTCATATATTTTCGTTCCATCCTCAATAAGCTGATTACAAGTGTTTAAATAACAAAACAAACATACTTGGTACGAAAACAACTATAATAGGACTCTTGGTAATTTAAAACTAACAAAAGACTGATCCTACTAGGACTCTTAGGAATTTAAAACTAACTAAAACTTATCCTAGATATCCTACCCAAATAAAAACTTTGATTACATGATTATCCCAATAATAAATAACAAAATTCTAAATTATCTCTAGATTTCCCACAAAAATAGTTCCTATTTTATCTCCTTGCAAGCTGGAGTTTGGGCCCACCAATTTGAATATATTTCCATGCAAGCTGGACTTGGGGCCCACCAAATATGAATTTATCATCTAGGTTACTGTTCATACTACTGTAGTGTGAACAGTAACTTCTGGTTGTGCTGCATCATTAAGTTTCAGGTTGATCTGACAAATGTCATGTATTTCCTAGCTGATATTCGGCTGACTAGCTAAGTTCTGTTGCTTTTTGTAGCCATGTTGAAGAAAGAAGTTGTTCTGAAATTGCCATTAAGCACTTCACATGCTGTTACATAGAGTCCTCTTATTTATATTTTGTCTTTCAAATTTGCACCAAAATTTCGGATGAAATCCAGCATGATGATTGGTTTATCACCATCTTGAAATTATAAATTTGCAATTAGTTTTAACTTTTAAGTGGTGAGTAGTTTATTACTACGAATCTACGAAGGAACCAAAGTGACCCATACCCAGGGTTTTACGACCCAAGGTTGTATCATTATATATTATATATATTAAATAACTGATGCCGCCTTTGGTGTCAGTTTTATACGGATTCCATTATTTCCTCACTCTACAGATTCACTCTTCGATGCTCTATCCAGCAGAGCAAAAATGGTCGACCACTATTTCTAAACTAACACAACCAGTGAACAAAATTGCACTGTTTTTCTACAAAGCTGAGAAATAGAAGCATGCTAAATGCACCCCCAAAGCTGCTTTCACAATGCATTTTATATGACACTAAATGATAGTATGATACTGGGATGGATTCCGAAAATTCCAAAGCCAAAGGGAAACAGAATAGAGGACAGTTATACTTGTTTTTAAAGTAAAGGAAAATCTGAAAAACCTGAATGAACTAAGATCTCAAGGTTATGTTCAATATGCACCTCTTCACTTTCAAAAACAGGAGATAGAAGCTCCAGTGCGTCGCACACATCAATTGACTCCCATTTCCCCATCAGTTCTACAGCTTGCTTTGCCTCCTGTAAATATATCAACATATCAATTCTCACAGAATAACGGTTGATATTTTGTGCAAGCATACTGAAACTATGAAATAAACCAAACAGCAAAAGAATTATGCCACTCAACAAGGGAAAACATCCACAAGAAAATGGGAACCTAAACCTAGTAAGTAATTCCAATTGCATTAATCATAAAAGTGGCAGGAGATTGGTGCACTATGTATGTATGCCCTTTTTAAGCATAGAACAAGACCTTTTGAGAGCTTGTAATTCAACCTAACTTGAGAGACCCCTGAAGGAGTTCCCAAATTTGGGCCCCATGGTTAATCCTGCATGTTCAACTTTTGATAAAATGGACAAAAGGAATATTGAGCATAAATTTGGAAGACTAAATTCTAAGTTAGTAACCTAGTATTCTAAATTCTACCAAAAAATGGTAGATTTGGTCAAGAATCAACGGTAGATTTGGTCAAGAATCACATCAATCATTTTCAGTGATTTTTATAGAAAACAGCTTATCCATTGTGTGTAGAAGCCTTCAAATAGCCTGCGCACCAGAAATTAGGGGGGAACAGACATGATTTAGGTGTCAAAATAGGTGGAGAGGGGGAATTCCCTGGTTTCAAGCAGGTTTCGCGAGATCTCAGTTTCTGGCTGGTTGAAACCAGCCTCAAAATTGAGATTCTGAACAATGTTCACTATTACTTACAAAGTTGTAACTATCACTATCATACGATTAACATCTATCAAACCAATTGATAGACCAAAAGTAACTCAGGAAGAAACAGTGACAAAATATATGAATGGCTTCAAATTAAGAACAACCAAAGCATAACGAGAGTTGAGTGGCACAACAGGGAAACCTGCAGCTGAGGCCATTTAGTTGGGAAATGGCTCAATTGACTGAATTGCATAGTTTTACAGTATACAATAACCTTATGCTTAAGAAATTCATGGCTTAGAAAGTTACGGATCCAATCAAATAACGTAAATAAAACCAGACGTCTAAAATCAAGCTTTAAAGGTTCATGGGCGACAACAATTGTATACAAATCATATTTTAACCATAATACCAAAAGCATATACATAAATTGGGGTGAAGAATGAAAATTACAAAAGTAAATTATAGATACCAAGTAAGAACTTGGATGAAAAGACAAAAAAGAATATAGCTAACAATCTGAAAAATGGAATGTTAGATGGAAAGAACCAAAATTCAACATTTTCAACCACAAATTGATTCAAAGAAAAGAACAATAACAAACTGAGCACATACCAACCTGAAGGTCACTCCATTCAACACATCGAAGAAACTTGGTGAGGGCCTTCTTCTCTGACATCAAAGAGAAACGGAACTTCCACAGCAGTTGCCTCTCATCGCCACTCAAGATCTTTGTCGGTGGGTATTTTAGAATTCTTTGTATCGATCTTACAACAAAATAGAAAAAATGATTTTACTCCACACAAGGAGCAATAAAGAGATTCCAGAAAATACAAAATTTGTGTCAAATAAATGATGACAACAAGAGAAATAAATATCCAAATAAAATAATAAAAGAATAGAAAACAACTATAAAGTTTTTGCACTTATATGAGTGACTCAGTAAAACAATCTAAGTTTTGCTTTTGCCACACTTGAAATTTTGAATTTGCCTGATTCTGTAGCATGTAGGACCCATTGTAAATTGCATCTGATAGCTGTTACGATTTGGTCCTCCCCCCCCTCTCTCTTCTGCCAACCCGTTTTTTGAGCATTAGGTATTTTTAGGCCTATATAGGTCTATACAAGAAAGCCTTACTGCAAAGTGCGGGATGGGGATAAGGCTGTGTAGATTATGACCTTTCCCAGACCCCAGAGCAGGAACCTCATATATTGGGTACACCCTATCTCTACAATGAAATACCACTCCATAAAATATTATTATCAATAGCTTTATGACATATAAGTGCTAACTAAGAGATTTTTTTGAAGGTATTTTAGTAAATACGAGCAGACATAGGAAGAAATTTTACACATAGGCAATGAAATGAGAATCTGCTTACCCTAAGCTTTATGTCAAAATTTCAAAAAAAATAATCCTGGATTTTGAGGTTTATAACAAAGAATCCAGAAGACAGTTTCTGTGTTTTGGGTGAAAAAGCTGTCCTATGCCAAAGACTGAGAAAGTAAAGAACCCCAAAATTCTAAACCAGGGAATCAGTGAAGCGGTTCTTGGGTTTTGGATTTTCTTCGTATCCAAAATGAAATTGAAATGAAGATGACACAGAAGGTTTATATGGGGAGGTCATAATACATTCACCGATCTAAAGTACTTAATTCATTTTCCCCTGAGAATCCCAGGTTCTATTATTTCTGTAATTTTTCCTTAATTGGAGGAAATATGAACCCAAATCAGCTGATGCACGTGAAGATCTCACTAACCATGAAACAATTGTCATGGAGCAAGACTTTCATGGCAAGTCAAAAGATGAAACACAAACATTGCTCTAGCAGTAAGGAATAAAAATGAGTCCAAAATGACACCAAAAAAAGGTATGACAAATGATAAGCTTAGACATTAAGCTTACTTTCTTTCATTAGAGCTTGGTTTGAGATCCTTGTCAATGATACCACGAGTCAAACTTCTTGCCAATTTGAGCTGCTTGTGCTCAGAAGGATTTATTCTTCCCATTTCTGGGTCCCACACAGTAACAATTTCATTTGTTGATAATACAGGAGATGGTGAAAAAAAGTTTGCTCCTGACTCCTGTATGTCAAACAAGCAGCAAGATCAAGCACAATAATAGAATTATAGATAAATAGACCAAAGTGAATAACAAGAACAAAAAGTTCTTTTCAGAGAAAGGAAAATTAGATCCAAAGATATATTAATAGCATTGGGCACATCACCGTTACAAAATGAGCCTAATAATAATGAATCTGGCATGTGAAAACCAATGTTTGGTCAAATCAATGTGGTTCCTAAAACTAGTAGACCTTTTATCACCTGAACTAAATCAAGCAAGCATGCTATTCTATCAGCATTACATATAGTTACGTCATATATGCATTCAAGTTTCAATTGCCTGTAGGACTTCTCCTCCAAGCCTATTCATTGTACCAAACAAAAAATAGAATATGTCCAGTTGTTGCATTATTCATATTGCTTTGCACACATTACTTTTTTTAACTAGCAAAATGATATTTTTCGTATTATTATTATTTTTTTTTCAATTTTTATCATGGAATGTTTGGCTGGAAAATAAGACCAACCACTTACCTACAAAGGTTCAACCACAACAAGAAGGGGAACAAAAAATTGTGCAATACATCAATAGATTCAAATACATAAAAGATATCAAGGTAACTAAACCCCTCATCTCTGCTACAGCGTGATCTGTGAACAATCTCTCCCGGGGTGGGGGGTGGGAGGAAGGTAGTTGCATTAATCAAGGAGTATGAATTTGTGTAACGTTACAAAAATAAAAATAATTACAAATAGGGCAACAATTTATAAAGCCCATGGTAAATTTCATCACAAAGGGAATATGCTACATCATAAATAAAGCCCCTATAAATTTTTCCTCTAATAGATGGTAAAGCTTTGGTGGTTGCCACTACAATGGGAATAGGTCAATACATTATGAGCTATATAACTGAATTTTGACGACAAAGTTGACATGTTGAGCCAGTTTCTCCCCCATAGTGGAATTCTTTAAATCAGTTTTCTATTAGCATTAAAACAAGGGAGAGAGCTCCAACTGACTTAGATTAAGACATGTAAGAACAAACTCTCTCTCTCTTTTTAAATCAAATGCCAGATACATTTGATAATCCCCTATGTTTAAGAAATGCAAAGATAACTTGTCCAATTGCACTGTAAGCACTCAATACAATATGAAAAAGCATAATTACTTGGGGCAGTTAAATGAGCTATGCTTCATGGTTCCACATTATGTAATCAGCGTTTACGCATAGGCATTTATGCCTTTCCTTACCATCTTGACCCAGATGCCCTCGTCCTTAAAGACCACCAATTTGCACCATATTGCTCACTCTCACAGATGCAATGATTTGTCACAGTTACAAAGGTCAGACCATCTCAATCAAATATCCATCTTGTTAGCTGGTTGTTCAATACTGAGTTCCCTCAAATATTTGTGTCTAATTCTCTACTTGAGTTCATGGTCCAATCAACTCTTGTCCTTAAACACCACCAATCTGCACTAATTGTTTGCTCTCATTGATGGACCAACTTTTCACTGCCACAATGGTTGTATCGTCTAACCAAAATCATCTTGCTAGCTAGTTGTTCATTCCTAAGTTTCTTTATCTAATTCTCTCCTTGTAGTTCATAACTTTCCAATCAGCCATGTTAAAAACCCTAACTCAGTTCCACTCATTTTACATATTCTTCTCTTTAAAAACTTTTCCGGGTCTTGTTCCAACTAACTATGACTACCACCAACCTCGTAGTAAGACCAAAAAGAGTGTTCAGGCTTATCAAATCAGTACAATGAATTGCTGCATCACCCATGGAGTAAAGGAATGATTAGTTTCTGTCATTATGATTCATATCTCCCTTCACTTTCTTATTAGGATGTGGGTAAGATTTCGTTCTCACTTCTTCAATACAACCCCTTCCCCAACTGTAAGCAAGTAAATAGAACTTCCTTTATATTTTTTCATGTCTTAAATCACTAGTTTTCTTGAATTCAAAGAAACTCAACAACCAGGTCCTGATGAACAAGTTCATATTTAGTACAAATACTTCCAAGATAGGTATCCGGAGGTTCGGCCTTGGTGTGACAGTAAAAGGTTGCTCAGTTGTGATTAAGTCATCAAGGGTTCAAATCTTTGAAAAAGCCTCTCTATGGAAGCAGGAGTAGAGTCGCATGCTTTATGACCTCCCCAGCCCCAGAAATGGGAGCATCATGCACTAAGTACACCCTTCTACTGGTATTAGAGTCACTGAAACTAAAGTTTGGTTACAAGCACAAATAACGAGTTACACAGCTAGATGTAACAGTATCAGATTTCAAAAAGGAGATCTAAACAGAAGTTTAAAGAATGCAAGCAGTTGAAATAATTCAGCTAGTCAAGGAAAAAACATACCAAAATTATACCTGGAAAACAACTCTGTGTTCAAAACTGCAAAAGTCAACAACCAGGTATAAATGAGAGTTTCCACTTCTGCAGTTCTCTTTTTCCTGGATGTTCTCCACGGCTTTAAATGTTAGACGATCAAGCCAGTCAATGCGCTGAATCCGTCCCCTTGCATACTTCTTAGTAAGTTTTTCCAAACGTTCCAACTCCCCACGCTCATGGCGAGGGACCTGTAGTGTGAGGCAGAAATATTATAATAAATAATCAAAATTAAATAAAATCAAGAAGAAGAAAAAAATGTATTGCCCAAAAGATTAACCTTTCCAGGAGTAGTCGTAGGGAACGAACCATCTGCTTCTCTACCTGGCCAAAGCCTAATCTTTTCCTTCCCTGTTTTAAGTTGTTTTTTGCTGTTAAAAAGAAGTATGGTAGCGCCACCAATTAATCCCTCATCCTTCTCACATGAAACATCCCAAACCTGGAAGTCCATAACAAGCAAACGAATCTCTTAATGTTCAACTTCTCTATATATAAACATAATGCACAAACAGTCCAAAAAGAGAAAGGTATATATACTGCCAACGTAGAAATCAAAGAAATCATGCTACAGATGGTAGATACACTTAGCGGCATTTCTTAGTTTGCTACCACATCCAATTCAGGACCCAAAAGAACACATGTGACACGCATCTTCAAAATTGTTACTAACGTACTGTAAATATAACAAGGATCCAATTAAACAGATAAGAGAAGCTGCTCAGCATATGAAAGTCAACTAACAAAAACCCACAGTACTAGAGGTCGAATTTTATCCATTCCAAGGCACTACAACTAACTTACAGTAAATGTGAGCTGTGAGTGAGCAGTCAAATCCCGATACTTTGTACTAAGGGTGATCAGTTCATTCCAGCAACATGATTGCCCAGTAGATTCCAACCTGCAGTTCAGGCAACTTCTTCATTATTTAAAATAAACAAATGCTAGAATTGGAAGGAAGCAGAGTTTCCATGTAATATCAACACAAAAGGGGAAAATGCTAAGATAATTAACAGCATAGAAAGCATCAAGCAACAGTAACGAGATACCTTGTCCTCATAGGAAGCCCAAAGGTCGCACCATCAATGTATAACGCACACTCAACGTATAGTTCTGCCTTTCTCTCGTCCTTAGCTGAATCAGTCTCTGCACGAAACCCAAAATTTCATTTTCCGAAGCTTTTCAGGGGAATGAAAACACTGGCATCACACCTAACTACCAGGAGGAATAACAATTAAACATCGTTAAGAAATTCGAGTGTTGGATGATAATATACCCGAGCGAGAAGACTTCGCTGCCGGCAAAATTCCTTCCAATCTCTCAATTCGGAACGTTACAGGAACATTAATGTCGCACG
Source organism: Hakea prostrata (assembly GCF_041222555.1). NCBI lineage: Eukaryota > Viridiplantae > Streptophyta > Magnoliopsida > Proteales > Proteaceae > Hakea > Hakea prostrata. The sequence continues at coordinate 13,376,244 of NC_142607.1, forward strand.
AAAAGAAGAAACGAAACTCATTCCCGCTCATCTCTGCAACCTCACGAATTGCTAACCTTCGAAATAGGGTTCCAGAAATCCAGAAAGCTTTCTACCGTGTAAGAATTGGATTCAAAAGAATATGATAAGTGCAAATTAGCTCTGTTACGCGGGAAAATCGAAGAAGCAAACCTGAACTCCAAATCAAGAGTAACTGGTAGGGTCTCTAGATTCTAGAAGCAACGGAAATGCGCAAATTCTGTCATTTATTTGTAATTACAACTTTCCTTTTCTAGTGGGAGAATCTATTTTTCTATTTACAATTATTACCCCTACACTCATCTTATATTAACTCTAACTCCCTATCAGAAGTCCTTACCAAAAAACCTTCTTCCTTTTGCGCGCAAAAAGCAACGTTCTGTACTCTGTTCTGCAATCCCGCAAAATCTCCATATTACCCCTCCGTTCTACCTTTTCTTCTCCGTCAAAATTTCGAAATACCCACATTACTAATCCCTTCCCTAGCTTTTGGAGAAGTAGCTCATGAAATTCAGGGAAAGCACAGCCATTTTATCTCGAAAACCTAATCAAGAATTGATACCTGGATCTTTGCCTCAATTTGCTGTTCGATTTTTTCAGAGCTGTCGATGTGGTGAGGGCGATCTCTTTCTTATTCGAGTTAACATGATCCTTCATCATGCTTATCGTTATTTAAGTGAAATCAGGAGGCCATCAAAAGAAGAAACGAAGAAGGTTTCGTTCTCTTCAGTTTGTTCGTTCTCAATCAAGTAAAGGAAAGAATCGTGATAATAGGTCAGAGTTGCAGAGATAAGGATGGGAATGCTCCTTGTGACTCGTAGGTTCTACTCATATGCTTATAAATCGATGAAGTAAGCAACAAGTGAGAGAATGGTCGAGTAAGAGAGCCATCTTCTTCTCTTTGCATTAAAGTCTCTTGTTTGTTTGCATTTGACTTCAAGATTTAAAATCAACCCAGGAGTTTTCTGTCAAGACTTCTTCCTATCTAGACATCTAGTTATGATGGAGAAGGCATGGATCCAACAATGGTGAGTTGAAAAAGAACTATAATGGTGAGGTGGGTTGGGCGGAAATTTTAGAAACATGTCTTGCATCCCAAGCAAGGCTGACCTTTGGTGCGACGGTTGTCTTTTTATTTTTTCTTGGGCAAGGCGACGATTGTCTTGCCGTTCCCATGAAGGCATTGTTTTCGAATGATCCATAAAGGCATGACCTGATCTGTTCCTTATCCTTTAAATGCTACCTCCCTCAGCTTGCAAGGACCTAGCTCCTGTAGTTGCAGGGTGCCAACTTGGGACTTCCAAGTACTCTCTCTCTCTCTCTCTTGCACTTGAAGTGGTGATGACGATGGGAGAAACTGTGTTCAATTCAATTTTGGTATTATGTATTTTGGTTGTATTGTGGTTGGGGTGGAAGGTGTTAGATTGGGTATGGTGGAAACCTAAGAAGCTGGAGAGGCTTCTCAAGGAACAACGTATCAAAATCACTCCTTACAAGCCACTGGTGGGGGACCTGAAAGAGCTAATGCAGTTGTTCTTCGAAGCTCAGTCCAAGCCCATGAACCTATCCCATGATATTGCTCCACGTGTCTTTACCTTTCATCTTCAAACCATACAGAAATATGGTATGTTAAACCTCCAATTTTTCAGTCTCTTTGATGGTCTTCTAAGCCCTGAAATTTTTTCTAGTTTATATGTTGAATTGCTGATGCTTTGAGACATGAAAATACAGGTAAAAACTCTGCCTTTTGGTTTGGAACAAATCCAAGATTGTATATAATGGATCCTAATCTTATAAAGGACATTATGAGCAGCAAGTTTGGTGACTTTGAGAGGATCCCTGGAAATCGACACTTTCGGCTGTTTTTGAGTGGACTCGTAACCTATGATGGTGAGAAATGGGTCAAACATAGGAGGATCATAAACCCTGCTTTTCATATGGAAAAACTAAAGGTTCTTTTCTATATCTTGGCATTTACTTATAATCCCTCTGAACGTAAATATAATGAAATAGTTGCATTTTTTTTTGGGATAGAAAGGTCCTTATCTTTCTTAACCACTTCTCTGGGGTCAACTTAGGTCTAACATTGTCTTTATGAGTTCCATTAATATGTATCTAATCACTCTTCTATTACTTACCAGTTCTTCTAGTGCCAGCCAGTTTGGCTTACCACTAATTCTTTAGTTTCTTCAATTTAGATTAAATTGATCAGTACTTTAAACAGACATCAAGAGGCCTCCATTGAACATGACCACCCCGAAGATCACGTATCATTACAAGTTTTGTGCTAGATTTTCCTTATTGTTGTGATTCTAATAGATGTATCTTCTTCTTTTTTAACTGTTAAAGGAAATGTTGTCAGCATTTTTTACAAGTTCTAGTGAGATGGTTACCAAATGGGAGAAGTTGGCATCCGAAGGGCCTTGTGAATTGGACATTTGGCCAGAATTCCAAAATTTAACTGGGGATGTCATCTCTAAGGCAGCATTTGGTAGCTCGTACGAAGAAGGTAAACAAATATTTAAATTACAAGATGAACAAGGGGAGCTCTTCATCCAGTCCTTTCAGACTGCATTTATCCCTGGTTTTAGGTACAAGTCATCGTTCTTATCCCTTTTCCTATTGAACTTCACAAACAGAACCAATATTCATTATGTGTGCCAACAGTTTTTTCACACCCAAATAAAAGGTTATGAAATTAAAGAATTTTCTTACTTGCCCTTAACAATCTTATTGTATACAGTTTTTTGCCAACGAAAAGGAACAGAAGAATGAAAGAAATCAATAGAGAAGTGCGATCCCTTTTAATGGGCATCATCAACAAAAGACAGAAGACTATGAAGGTTTCAGCAGACAACAACAATGACTTGTTGGGCTTGTTACTTGAATCCAATGAAAACGAAATTCAAGAAAATAAAAAGAAGGATGCTGGGATGACCGTTGAAGACATCATCCGAGAATGTAAATTATTCTATTTTGCACGGCAAGAAACCACATCTGTTCTTCTTGTTTGGACAATGATCATATTAAGTATGCATTCAGAATGGCAAGTGCGTGCAAGGGAAGAAGTCTTACAAGTCTTTGGGAAAAATAAACCGAATTTTGAAGGACTAAATCACCTCAAAATTGTAAGGACTTGCTTTCCAACCCATCTCAGATACACATGTATATAGTCTATTAAACTTGGAACACAGTTTTTTTTTTTTTTTTAACTAAATTTTGTATCCTTCTTGTTTCTGCATTGCAGGTTACAATGATTTTTAATGAGGTTCTTAGATTATATCCACCAGTGACATTTCTTCAGCGACGCACATACAAGAACATAAAACTAGGAGACTATCTCTGCCCCCTGGGATAGAGTTAATGTTACCAATAATCCTTCTTCACCATGATCATGACATATGGGGTGAAGATGCACACGAATTCAAACCAGAAAGATTTGCAGAGGGAGTCTCAAAGGCCACAAAGAATCAAGTCTCATTTTTTCCATTTGGTTGGGGCCCTCAAATATGCATTGGACAGCAATTTGCAATGATGGAAGCAAATATGGCTTTGGCAATGATTCTCCAACGATTTAGTTTTGAACTCTCTCCATCCTATGCTCATGCTCCTACCACTGTAATAACCCTTCATCCACAACATGGTGCTCAAATCATATTGCATAAACTGTAACTCATCTTCATGTTCATCAGTTTTTTATGATTTATTTTACTATGTGTGAAGCCTTGAGGTTTTGACATGTAAAAAAGAGTCTATGAGTGTATACCTGCCAATGAAATTTAGTTCCTTGTGAATTGTCACATAGCAGCTGTTTTTGAAGTGACTGCATGATCAAGGTTCTTGCCGACCCAAACTTCCCTTTTCTTCGATATAGATATATAAAGCTTTAGCTTCTTTATACTCCTGGCTCCTTCTCCACTGGAATTCGCAAAATCTTCATATTACCCTTCGGTTCTACGTTTCATTCTCCAGTTCTCTACTTCTCCACTAAAATTTCGAATTGCCCACATTACCCCTCTCTCCCATTACCTCCTATGATTCTCTAGTCTCTATCCCTACGGCTCTCAATAGTTTTTGGAGAAGTAGCTTATGAATTCTGGGAAAGCACACGCACTTTATCTCAAAAACCTACACCAAGAATTGATACCTGTATCAACTCTGCATCAATTTGCTGTTCGATTTCTAGTGCTGTTGATGAGGTGATGTGATCAATGTTTAAAGTATAAGTATGTATCATATCGTATCGGTATCGCGAGCCTGCGATACAATACAGGCCGATACGTATCTAAACTTTTATTTTTCCAAATTGTCTCTTGGGTCTCTCAATTTACCGGCCAATACGTAGTGATACAATGCAATACACACCGATATATAGCAATATGATGCATACCCATAAATATATTTTCAGCTTAAAAGAGGGAAAAAGCCTAGTCTCGTTACGAGCTGTAGATTCTTGCATCTTATTATTTGTGACAAGTTCACCCATTGACACTGAATCTTATACATGAAGAGAAATTTCCTGAATTTGCACATCCCCAAAAGTTAGGAGAATTTACTGTTCAGAGTGAAGAATGTGTTACGTCGAAGAGAACAACTTTCAAACCTTTCAGGACTTGGAGTCTTGGACATACACTAGAAGATGCATTTGACATTAATTTGAGCAAAGATGTGAGGTGAAACCTTGAATCTTTAAAGGCATGAACTACTTTAGGGCAATTTGTAAACCATGTGACCAGGCAAGAGAATGGATTGGACATACAACCTCTCAATTGAAAGATGATTTTTTATTCTTATGATCATTTTCTTCTTTTTCAAGATAGAGTTTTTTTATTTTTTATTTAAATTATGTTACTTTCATATGTATTTTGATAAGTTCTATTCTTTTATTCAAACATGATACGAACCAAAAACTCTTTTAAAATCGTTTGACCGATATATTGCCAAATACTCTAAACCTCTAAAACCTTGAAAGTGACATCTTCCTTAATGGAGGTAATGTTACCCTTTCGTTATTTATGTGAAAATTTAGGAGAATAACCCATTAAAAACAAAAAGTGGAAAGGGTTTCGTTCTGTTCAGTTTGTTCTTTAAGCTTCTTGTCGTACTTCTGGTTCCGATCAAGTAAAGGAAAGAATCGTGATACTAGGTAGGAGTTGCAGAGAAAGGATGAGAATGCTCCTTGTGGCGTTCCCCCTCACGTTTTCCTCATATGCTTGTTAATCGGCGGAGGAAATAAGCACAAAGTGAGACAATGGTCAAGCAAGAAAGCCATCTTCTTCTCTTTGTATTAAATTCTCTTGCTTGTTTGCATTTGATTTCAAATCTTGAAATCAATCCCAATCCACGTCCATGTCAAGGACCCCAACAATGGTGAGCTGACAAAGAACTATAGCGGGTTAGGGGGGTTGGGCAGAAATTTTAGAAACATGTCTTGGTGCAATGGTTGACTTTTTTTTTCTTCTTGGGGGCAAGGTGACACTTGCCTTCCCCACGAAGGAATTGTTTTCGACTTGAACCATAAAGGTATGACTACATCTGCTCTTTATCCTTTAAAAGGCCCTAGCTACCTCTCTCTTCTTGCAGGTATATAGCTCCTGTAGTTGCAGAGTTCCAACTTGGGACTTCCAAGTATTCTCTCTTTCTTGTGCTTGAAGTAGAGATGATGGTGGGAGAAAATGGGTTCAATTCAATTATGGTATTATGTATTTTGGTTGTATTGTGGTTGGGGTGGAAAGTGTTAGATTCGATATGGTGGAAACCCAAGAAGCTGGAGAGGCTTCTCAAGGAACAAGGTATCAAAATCACTCCTTACAAGCCACTGCTGGGGGACATGAAAGAGTCCATGGAGATGTTCTACGAAGCTCAGTCCAAACCCATGAACCTGTCCCATGATATTATTCCACGTGTCTTGCCTTTTCATCTTAGAACAATACAGAAATATGGTATGTTTTACCTGCTATTTTCACTCTCTCTGTGGTCTTCTAAGCCCTGATTTTTTCCCCCTTTCTGTTTTATATATTAACTGTTGATGATCTGAGATATGAAATTACAGGTAAAAACTCTGCCTTTTGGTTTGGAACAAATCCAAGATTGTATATAATGGATCCTAACCTTATAAAGGACATTATGAGCAGCAAGTTTGGTGACTTTGAGAGGATCCGTGGAAATCGATACTTTCGACTGTTTTTGGGTGGACTCGTAACCTATAATGGTGATAAATGGATCAAACACAGGAGGATTATAAACCCTGCTTTTCATATGGATAAACTGAAGGTTCATTTCTATATCTTTGGCAGTTCCTTCTAAGCCCTTTAAATGTATATAATGAAATAGTTACATCTTTTTTTGGATAAAAGGATCTTTGCTTTTCAGGTTAAAGCTATACATATCTTTCTTAACCACTTTCTTGGGTCAATTTAGGTCTACTTTTGTCTTTATGAGTTCCATTAATATGTGTCTTATCACTCTTCTATTACTCACCACTTCTCCTGGTGCCAGCCAGTTTAGGCTTGATTATGTATTGTTACTAGTTTTGTGCTAAATTTTCCATATTATTGTGATCTTAATAGATGTATCTTCATCTTTTTGAACTGTTAAAGGGAATGCTGCCAGCATTTTATACAAGTTCTGATGAGATGGTCACCAAATGGGAGAAGTTGGCATCCGTAGGGTCTTGTGAATTAGACGTTTGGCCGGAATTCCAAAATTTAACTGGGGATGTCATCTCTAAGGCAGCATTTGGTAGCTCGTACGAAGAAGGTAAACAAATATTTAAATTACAAGATGAACAAGGCAAGCTCTTCATCCAGTCCATTCAGACTGCATTCATCCCTGGTTTTAGGTACAATTCATCTTTCTTGTCTCCTTTCCTATTCTCCTTTCCTATTGAACATTACAAACAAAACTCAATATTCATTTTCAATAGCTTCATATGTGTGGCAACAGATTTTAGATACTTAGCTTCTTCTGAGAAAAAAAAATGCAATTGTTCACCAAGTATAACATTGTTACTCATAAATCAACATCATATAGTTGAGATGATAGTGAGTTCAGGCTGTCACATATTTTTGGATTTATTCACTTTCATACCCAGATAAAAAGTGATGAAATTAAAGAATTTTCTTACTTGCCCTTTGACAATCTTGTTGTATACAGTTTTTTGCCAACAAAAAGGAACAGAAGAATGAAAGAAATTAATAGAGAAATACAATCCCTTTTAATGGGCATCATCAACAAAAGACAGAAGACTATGAAGGTTTCAGCAGACAACAACAATGACTTGTTGGGCTTGTTACTTGAATCCAATGAAAACGAAATTCAAGAAAATAAAAAGAAGGATGCTGGGATGTCCATTGAGGACATCATCCAAGAATGCAAATTATTCTACTTTGCAGGGCAAGAAACCACATCTGTTCTTCTTGTTTGGACGTTGGTCGTATTAAGTATGCATTCAGAATGGCAAGTGCATGCAAGGGAAGAAGTCTTACAAGTCTTTGGAAAGAAGAAACCGAATTTTGAAGGACTAAATCACCTCAAAATTGTAAGGACTTGCTTTCTAACCAATCTTAGATACTCAGGTATAGAGTCTATTAAACTTAGAACACTCTTGTCTTTTTACTAACTTGTATCCTCCTTTTTTCTGCACTGCAGGTTACCATGATTTTTAATGAGGTTCTTAGGTTATATCCGCCATTTTTATTTTTTGCTAGAGGCACATCCAAGAACACAAAACTAGGAGAAATTTCTCTTACCCCTGGCGTAGAGTTAATGTTACCAATAATCCTTCTTCATCATGATCATGACATATGGGGTGAAGATGCAGAAGAATTCAAACCACAAAGATTTGCAGAGGGAATCTCAAAGGCCACAAAGAATCAAATCTCATTTTGCCCATTTGGTTGGGGCCCTCAAATATGCATTGGACAGCAATTTGCAATGATGGAAGCAAAGATGGCTTTAACAATGATTCTACAACGATTTAGTTTTGAACTCTCTCCATCCTACACTCATGCTCCTACCATTGTAGCAACTCTTCATCCACAACATGGTGCTCAAATCATATTACATAAACTGTAAAATCATCTGCATAATCATCATTTTTTGATGATTTATTGTTAGAAACTTTCATGTGAGTTGTTTTGACAGTTAGTGTTATGTTTAATGTGTTAATCCCCTTATGCATACAGTTATTTTGTAAGAAGAAATGTGTATCAAAGTGGTCAAGCAATACGTTAAGAAATAAGAAAATTTCTTATAAACCAGAAGGTATTGTAATTTTTAGAGGATTTGAGGATCTTGTCGGGCTGGACTAAGGTTAGGTGTCCAAAAATCTAGCTTCGGATATGTGGAGAAATTGTTGGGGACCTCGTTAGATTGTGCTGAGATTGCTTTAGGTCTACTCTAGATCCAGACTTGAACTAGAGTACTTGCTAGCGAAGGTATAAGGAAATATTAGTCACATCGTATTCATAGGTCCAGACTTTTTGAGAGCAACGACAAGCAGACAGTAATAGACAGTTTGAGTTCACTATTTGGGGGCCGGAGTTATTTTGGTCATTCCATTGTTCAATATGCGGATAATATTAGGGGCGTACCCAGTGCCGAAGCTCACACACTGTGGGGTTTGGGGAAAGGACTTTTTAGGTGGCCTTACCCCTAGAATTAAAAATCTATAATTGAACTGAAGAATAACAAATGATAAATTGGATAACTCAATGAGTGCCCCAAATTTTCCAAAAGAAAATCAAAAAGGGTTTTGAATAACCACCCTTCCCATCAATTCTCATCCTAATCCCTTTGCGCAACTTTAACCCTCCTTCCCACTCCTCCCTACTGAAAGCTTTTGGAGAAGTAGCACATAAAATTCAGGGAAAGTGTTTACCAAAAAAAAAAAAAAAATCAGGGAAAGCACACTCATTTTATTTCGAAAACCTACACAAGGAATTGATACCTGGGTTTCTGCATAAATTTGATGTTCGACTTCTCCAGAGCTGTAGATGTGGTGAGGGCGACCTCTTAATTTCTTATTCGAGGTAACATGACCATCTCACGCATCGTTATTTTTGTGAATTTAGGAGAATAGTAACCCATTAAAAGCAAGAAGTGGAAAAGGTTTGGTTCTCTTCAGTTTGTTCTTAAGCTTCTGGATTTCAATCTAAGGAAAGGAAAGAATCGTGATATTAGGTTGGAGTTACAGAGAAAAGGCCTTTGCCCCCTGCGTTTTTCTCATATGCTTGTAAATCGATGGAATAAAGTACAAAGTGAGAGAATGGTCGAGCAAGAAAGTCCCTCTCCTCATCTTCTATCTTTGCATTAAATTCTCTTGTGTGTTTGCGTTTGAAATCAACCCAGCAGTTCTCTATCTATTTATGATGAACACATGGATACACCTCCATGTGAAGGACCCAACAATGGTGACCTGAAGAACCATAGTGAGTGAAGGGGATTCGGCGGAAATTCTAGAAACATGTCTTGCATCCCAAGTAAGGCTTATGTGTTGACAATAGAATGCTGCCGGCCACGCTTGGGTAAGTAAAACGGCCAACAAGTTGAGATTTTGTTGTGATGGTTGACTTGCCTTGCCCATAAAGGCATTGTTTTCGAGTTTGACCCATAAAGGCATGACTTGATCCGTTTATCCTTTGAATGCTAGCTTCTGTAGTTGCAGGCTTCCAATTTGTGACTTCCTAGTATTGTCTCTCTCTCTCTCTCTCTCTCTCTCTCTCTCTCTCTCTCTCTCTCTCTCTCTCTCTCTCTCTCGTGCTAGAAGTGATGATGATGGTGGGAGAAACTGGGTTTAATTCAATTTTGGTATTATGGGTTTTGGTTGTATTGTGGTTGGGGTGGAAAGTGTTAGATTGGGCATGGTGGAAACCCAAGAAGCTGGAGAGGCTTCTCAAGGAACAAGGTATCAAAATTACTCCTTACAAGCCAGTGGTGGGGGACCTGAAAGAGGCCATTAAGATGTTCTATGAAGCTCAGTCCAAGCCCATGAACCTGTCCCATGATATTGTCCCACGTGTCCTTCCTTTTCATCTTCAAACCATACAGAAATATGGTATGTATTAACTCCTATTTCACTCTCTTTGATTGTCTTCTAAGCCCTGAAGTTTTTTGCTGTCACATATATATATTAATTGTTGATGATTTGAGATGAAAATGCAGGTAAGAACTCTGCATTTTGGTTTGGAACAAATCCAAGATTGTATATATTGGATCCTAACCTTATAAAGGACATTACCAGCAGCAAGTTTGGTGACTTTGCAAAGATCCGTGGAAATCGATTCTTTCAACTGTTTTTGAGTGGACTCGTAACCTATGAGGGTGAGAAATGGGTCAAACATAGGAAGATCATTAACCCTGCTTTTCATATGGAAAAACTAAAGGTTCTTTTCTTTATCTTTGGCATTTCCTTCTAATCCCTTTAAATGCTTATGATGAAAATTTTCATTTTTTGGATAAAAGGATCTTCTCTTTCAAGATCAAAGCTATAGATATCTGTAATCACCACTTCTCCTGGGGTCAATTTAGGTCTGCTTTTGTCTCTATAAGTTCCATTAAAATGTATGTAATCAATCTTCTATTATTCACTTCTGCTAGGGCCGGCCAGTTTAGGTTTACCACTAATTCTTTAGTGTCTTCAATTTGGATTAAATCGATCAGTACTCTAATCAGAGCATCAAGAGGTTTCCATTGAACATGAGCACCCCAGATTGCATATTGTTATAAGTTTTTTGCTAGCTTTTTCATATTATGGTAATGCTGATAGATGTATCTTCTTCTTTTTTGTTAACTGTTAAAGGGAATGTTATCAGCATTTTATACTAGTTCTAATGAGATGGTCACCAAATGGGAGAAGTTGGCATCCGAAGGGTCTTGTGAATTGGATGTTTGGCCAGAACTCCAAAGTTTAACTGGGGATGTCATCTCTAAGGCAGCCTTTGGTAGCTCGTACGAGGAAGGTAAACGAATATTTAAATTACAAGATGAACAAGGCGAACTCTTAATCCAGTCGTTTCAGACTTCATTCATCCCTGGTTTTAGGTACAATTCATCTTTCTTGTCTCTTTTCCTATTGAACATTACAAACAACAAACCAATATTCATTTTCGATAGCTTCATATGTGTGACAGCAGTTTTTCACACCCATATAAATGGGGATGAATTAAAGAATTTTCTTACTTGCCCCTAACAACCTTGTTATATACAGTTTTTTGCCAACGAAAAGGAACAACAGAATGAAAGAAATCAATAGAGAAGTGCGATCCCTGTTAATGGACATCATCAACAAAAGACAGAAGACTATGAAGGCTGCAGCAGCCAACAACAATGACTTGTTGGGCCTGTTACTTGAATCCAACGAAAGTGAAATTCAAGAAAATAATAAGAAGGATGCTGGGATGACCATTGAAGACATCATCCGAGAATGTAAACTATTCTACTTTGCAGGGCAAGAAACCACATCTATTCTTCTTGTTTGGACAATGGTCATATTAAGTATGCATTCAGAATGGCAAGTGCGTGCAAGGGAAGAAGTCTTACAAGTCTTTGGAAAAAACAAACCAAATTTTGAAGGACTAAATCACCTCAAAATTGTAAGGACTTGTTTTTCCAACCAATCTTAGATACATATGTATAGAGTCTGTTAAACTTAGAACACAGATTATTTTTTTTCCGTCACTAAACTTAGTATCCTTCTTATTTCTGCATTGCAGGTTACAATGATTTTTAATGAGGTTCTCAGGTTATATCCGCCGGTGTTATTTCTTGATCGATGTACATACAAGAATGTAAAACTAGGAGAAATATCTCTTCCCCCTGGGGTAGAGTTAATGTTACCAGTAGTCCTTCTTCACCATGATCATGACATATGGGGTAAAGATGCAGATGAATTCAAACCGGAAAGATTTGCAGAGGGAGTCTCAAAGGCCACAAAGAATCAAGTCTCATATTTTCCATTTGGTTGGGGTCCTCGAATATGCATCGGACAGCAATTTGCAATGATGGAAGCAAAGATGGCTTTGTCAATGATTCTACAACGATTTAGTTTCGAACTCTCTCCATCGTACACTCATGCTCCTACCATGGTAACAACTCTTCATCCACAACATGGTGCTCAAATCATATTGCATAAACTGTAAGATCATCTTCATGATCATTGATGAGTTACTGTACTATGTATGAAGCCTGATAAGGCAAGAATTTGACATGTAAGAAATAAGAATGAGACTATGAGTGTATACCTGACAATGAAATGTAGTTATGAACAGCAGTTCTTGTTTTTAAAGTGGCTGCATAACAAAGGTTCTTGTCATGGGTCATGGCCCTGGTGTGTAAAACCGAACTTCCCTTCACTTCAAATATATAAAGCTTTAGCTTCCTCTTACCCAAAAAAAAAATCACTAGTTTCTAAAAAATAAATATTAAAAAAAAAATCTTTCAATTGAATTTTGAATTTTCTTACACATAAGATAATGAGTTTTTTAATGCACCTCTTGATTTTGGAGTTAATATTTGTGAACTTGACAAAGGTTTGCTACGATTGACACTGTATATTTGCTGTTAACAATTGTGGGGAGATTACCATTTTACCTTCTATTAATAAATAGGTTTAAGAACAAATTACATATACATCTTCTGAATTTACAAATTATTACATTTACACCCCAGGAATTTAAATGGAAGGGGGAGTACCCGATGAAGCGTCGTCTTTTTCTTCACCCAAGATATAATTAGTAGAATCATATATGGTACTCTCACCATTTTAAGGATTGCTCAAACGGCAATGACCAAAGCCACTTAATGAAGAGCTCATGAATTCTACGTGATCAGTCTTTGTCCATCAAAGTATGGGAACTTCATTCTTGTGCTAATTTCTTATCGACTTACTTGGAGTCACCGGGTGAGATTAAATCGAATTATAGTGACTAGGCTCTTACCAAATTTATTTGGAATGATACTTAATGGCAAAGTTTACTACAAGATGTAATTCTTTTAGTTCTTTTCGAGCAAATTGCACGAGCACCCAAAATAGAGGCCTTAAAGCACTGACACCCCCTTTTTTTTTTTTTTTTTTTTTCTAGTTTGCCAACCCCAGTTTATATAAACCGGTGTTCGACCCGCGTCGCACACTTGGCTGTGGTGGGTGAGTCTCCCAGCAGGGATTTTTTGCATTCACAAAGATTCGATACCGGAACCTTGCTTAAGCGGACCAAGCTACTTAACAGTTACCACTAACAACCCACTTTATGTTGGAAAAACACAAACATCCCCCAAATTGGATTTTTATTGCCACATTAATCTAATTTAACACTGAAAACAGTTAAATCACTGTTTATTTTCTTTTAATTCTGAAAATATCCTAATCAAAATATGAAGGAAAAAAATAAACAGTGATTTAACAGTTTTCAATGACAAATTGGACTAATATGTCAAATGAAAATCCAATTTTAAAATGTCTATATTTTTAAAACATAAAGTAGGGTGTTAGTGCTTTATGGCCTCTATTTTAGGATACATGTGCAATTTGTTCTTTATTTTTTCCTCTTTTAGGTGTAGAGGTGTATTATTATTTTATACATTAATATACAATGCTTAATGGCGAAGTATACTATAGGATGTAATTCTTTTATCATTTTTCTTCTTTTAAGTGTTTTATTATTTTATATATTAATATACGATGCTTAATGGCAAAGTCTACTACCAGATGTAATTCTTTTATTTCTTCTTTCAGTGTATTATTATTTTATATAATAATATACGATTCTTAATGGCAAAGTCTACTACATGAAAATGATATAGTTGTGGAGCTGGTAGGCTCATAGCAACCAGTAGTTATTGGGGAAAGTAAATTTGTTTAGAAGATTTTTATTTTTTTTTTATTATTCTTCAAACTAGGGTTTTCTGGTGGGATAGGAATGGTGGGAGTTTCAATCAAAGGCATAATTTAGTAAATTTGAAATTTGAAGAACCTTGAATATAAAAATAAAATAATAATTATAACTATAGTTCACCTTTTTAATATAAATCGTTGGATCAAAATGGACATACATTGTACAATCTTTAACATATACACGATAATGGTATTTTAGTTAGGAAAATTATGATGCATCCTTTAGTTAATTTTTTTTAATACCACAAAAGAGGCAAATGCAAAGTATCATTTTTTTTCTTTCTTCAGTTTAGAAATAACTTTGATAGGGGTTGAAATAAAAATTATCCCCTTGGAGTTGTTGCAATTGAGTGATGCCATTTGCAGGCCTCGAAATGGCAATTGAGTCTGGATCACCTTGTCATGCTCCCCTGATACTTTCTTATCATACAATTGAAAGTCGGACCCACAGGAGATTCTCTGGTGGGTCCCACTACTATTATGGGATTGAAAAATCTCAGGTTGCATGACAGTTGACTATCATTGCAGGCATGATCGCATGGTTCTTGACTTTCTGTAGCCTTTTATGCAGTCAAATCCGTCAGCAATGTGACAGAGATGATTAAATTAATGCTTCCTCATTACCCTTACGTACCATTCTGCTCCTAGCTCTTCCTATAAATGCCTCCACTTCCTTCCTCTCTCAAGGATTTCTGTGGCTGTGCTGTTCTTCTCTTTCTGTTTCTCTCTTGTAAGTGTTCTGTGCATGAAAGAAGTGATGATGGGTCTCTTGAATTCTTCTGTGAAAGAAATGGTGGGGCAAACTGGGTTCATTTCAATGGGGATGCTGTGCATTTCATTGGTTGTGGTTCCATGGTGGGGATGGAAGTTTTTCAATTGGGTATGGTTGAAACCCAAGAAGATGGAGAAGCTTCTCAGGGAACAAGGCATCAAAATCACTCCATACAAATTATTGTTAGGTGATATGAAAGAGTACATGAAGCTGGCATGAAGCTAAATCCAAGCCCATGAACCTATGCCATGATATTGTTCCTCGTGTGTTGCCCTTTGATCTTCAAACCATACACAAATACGGTATGTTTCTATCTCTGATTTTCTGTAAATTGAGGACTTTTCACAAGCACTTGTGAAACAGCAATCATGAACATTGTATTGGAACAAAAGCGTGAGTAATTTCTTTATGGGCCCGTTTGGTTACATGAATCTGGAAATTTCAAATATCTAGAAATTTCAAATTTATGGAGTCATAATTCATAAAATAATTGTTTGGTTAACTTGAATCTATGGAATGAAATCTGTGGATTTATGCTGAAAAACTGTTTATTTTTATGAATGCACCAATGTTTAGTGCTTTTATAATAGGATTTCACCCCATATCCATAATATTTATAGATTCACGTTTTTAGTGTAAAAAGATGAATCTCTAGATTTCATGAATCCAAGGATTTTCACAACCAAAAGGGTATAAATCTCGCATTCATGTAACAAAACAGGCCCTAAAAGTATTTAATGCTTCAAATTGTGCAACATTTGCACAAGGGTTCATAATGTGTTTTCACTCGATCAGTTAATCACTAACCATTAAATTTTAAACGTTCCAACATTTTCCCTGCATATGCATGGAATTTTTTTTTTTTAAATTTCTTCATATAGGCAAAAAGAGGACTAGTTAATTAACCGTTTGAGAGTTGAAATTTGAAACTGCAGGTAAAGTCTCTGGCTTTTGGTTTTCAACAATTCCAAGATTGTATATAATGGATCCTAAGCTCATAAGGGAAATTATGAGCAACAAGTTTGGTCACTTTGAAAAGATCAAACCTGATTCTATTCCACTGGCAAAGTATTTTATAAGAGGAGTTGCTACTTATGAAGGTGAGAAATGGGTTAAACACAGAAAGATTATAAACCCTGCCTTCCATGTGGAAAAGCTAAAGCGAATGTCATCAGCATTTTATACGAGTTCTAGTGAGATGGTCAGCAAATGGGAGGAACTGATGGCATCAAAAGGATCATGTGAATTGGATGTGTGGCCAGAACTCCAAAATCTAACTGGGGATGTCATCTCTAGAGCAGCATTCGGTAGCTCCTATGAAGAAGGTAAACGAATATTCAAATTGCAAGATGAGCAAGCTGAGCTCTTAATGAAATCTTTTCCAATGGCACTCATCCCTGGATTCAGGTACTACAACCCTTCTCATCATTTTAAAATTTTTATATGGATCTACATATTTTGGTGGACGACTCGAATGACCTAATTTGGGAGAGAAATCGATCTGTGATCAAAGCAGATGGCTTGAGTCGACAGATTGACCTAACTCTATGGGTCAACTCATTAACTTGATTAAAATCTATGATTGTGTACGAATTGAGATTTTTCGCCTATAGGATTTTGAGTGAGAGTTAGTGTAATCCCATTGATTGAAAAGTCTCCATTCATTTCTTGTTCTATATAGTAGAAAGTTCTTATTCTTCGCCCGTGGTCGAAACACACCATATTGGTGTTTGAATTACATTAGATCTCAGTATTCTTTTGTTTTAGTTGTATTTCAATTCGTGATTTCTTTGGTGTTCATTCTACAAAAATTATTTGTGCTCCGCTTAATTACCTTGGCTAATGTCAATTATTACATATACAGTTTGCTGCCAATAAAAAGGCACAGAAGAATAAAAGAAATTTATAGAGAAGTGCGAGAAATTTTACTGGGCATCATCAACAAAAGGCAGGAAGCTATGAAAGTTGCAGAAGCCAACAATGATGATCTCTTAGGCTTGTTACTTGAATCCAACAATAATGAGATTCAAAACAAGAATAATGGGATGACCATTGAAGATGTCATCCAGGAATGCAAATTGTTCTACTTTGCAGGGCAAGAAACCACATCTGTTCTTCTTGTTTGGACGATGATTGTATTAAGCATGCATCAAGAATGGCAAATCCGTGCTAGGGAAGAAGTCTTGAAAGTCTTTGGAAAGAACAAACCAGATTCTGATGGATTGAACCACCTCAAAATTGTAAGATATGCTTCCCCTGATTGCCTTAGATGCAGATCAAGTTTCTTAATTAATTTCTAAATTTTGATTCTCTTGTTATTCCTGAATGCAGGTTACTATGATTTTGTATGAAGTTCTTCGATTATATCCACCTGTGTTAAATCTTGATCGACGCACATACAAGAACATAAAACTGGGAGAAATATCTCTTCCCCCTGAAGTAACTCTGATATTACCTATGGCCCTTCTTCACCATGATCAAGAAGTATGGGGTGAAGATGCTAAAGAATTCAAACCAGAGAGATTTGCAGAAGGAATTTCAAAAGCTACCCAGAATCAAGTTTCATTTTTCCCATTTGGTTGGGGCCCTCGAATCTGCATTGGGCAACAATTTGCTCTGATGGAAGCAAAGATGGCATTAACAATGATTTTACAGCGATTCACGTTTGAGCTTTCTCCATCCTACACTCATGCTCCTACCACTTTAGTAGCTCTTTATCCACAGCATGGTGCTCAAATCATATTACACAGATTGTAGAATCATTTCTACCCAAAAAAAAATATTGTAGAATCATAAAATATAATCACTATTTCTTGGTGATCCATCATTAGAATCTTAAGTTGTAACTTATTTAATTTGATGGTTTGATGAGTAAACGGCACTTACCTTCCCTCTTATTTGATCAAATAACAGACAGACCCTTTTAGAGGTAATTGGTTTATTTGGACTTTAAGCCCGAGAGACAAGATCTAATGCTCAAATATTATTTTTAATTTGAAAAGAGCTGAAACGATTTGACAACAGATTGTAACGTTATCAGAACCGATCCCATCTGATCCCAAATCTTTAGTCCAAACCGAACCCTAACCGCATCAATTTGAAACCAAAATTTTACTAATCGTCCACATTTAGGGTTGATATTTTCAACCTGGAACTAGCTTGAACTAAACCATTTGCACTCCTATATATATGATCCATGCAAGTAATAATCCAAAAATTTTCATATCCTAAGTTTAATTAGTGTTTAGAGATAAACTCTCCCCTATATGTCAAAAAAGAAGTGCAATCGAAAGTAGGGACATTGAACACAATCCTCTACACTACAAATAGAAATGTCACAACTCATCATTACCATTTATGCTTGAAAATGGATAAAATATATCTGTTTTTCGGTAGACAATGAAGATACGAAAAATTTTGGGATGTAAAAAGATGAAGAAAGCGGTGGTGGATTTATTGTCATTTCAGACTATGTTTGAAAAAATTAAAAATGCATCCTATGATTCTAAGAAATTTGGTCAGATTATTTGCAGGAAAACATCCTTTGCTATGCACAACACTTCACTATATGCCAAAAATGTGGCTGAGAGAACGAAAAAACTAAACGACCATTGACGATTTTATTTTTTAATCTAAAATCAAACTTTTAATCACAATCTTTTATTTGATATAAATGTGCACTGTAATGCACAGCAAGGAGACGTACAAAACAACTGATTTTTTTTTTTGTTACCTACAATGACAAACAACCAAGGAAGTACAATAATTTGCTTATGGTCCCACAAGGTTGAGAATGTTTTTTCTCTTTTAAGAAGCAGCCAAGCTTGTATAATGGAAAATCTTCAACCTGGAATTGTGATGCCACGACAGTCTTGTAGGTCCAACGAAATTGACTAAATTGCACTTCATTGTCTGAATCAGGATCAGCTTTTTGTTGGGGGAGAACAACATGCTCGCTGATATTTTTGATTCACACACTAGGAGTAGGGTCTATTAAGATTTTTATCTCTGATTTTTTTAATATTTATAAATGAACCCCACCTCTTACTTGCTGTATGGTTCAAAATTTTCAAAGAGCACATTATTTTTCCCTAACATAGAGGTGATGCGAACTCCCATCGTCTGCTAGTAAGATACACCATAAGCATAACAGAGATGCACACATTCCATTCTGCCCCACACCATTGTTAAGCTCCTTATCCTTTAATTAATGCCCCCTCCCCTCCCTCATCTCCCTCAATTAAGGAGCTCCTGTAGTTACACTGTTCTCTCTGTTCTCTCTCTCTCTCTCTGAAGTAAGTGATGATGGGACAGAATGGGTTCAATTTAATTGTGATTTTTGTGTTCTGGTTGTATTGTGGTGGGGATGGAAGGTGTTGGATTGGATATGGTGGAGACCCAAGAAGCTGGAGAGGCTTCTCAAGGAACAAGGTATCAAAATCACTCCTTACAAGCAACTGTTAGGTGACGTGAAAGTGTCCCTGCAGATGTTCCATGAAGCTCGCTCTAAACCCATGAACCTATCTCATGATATTGTTCCTCATGTGTTGCCGTTTCATCTTCAAACTGTACAGAATTTGGGTATGCTTCACTTACAATTTTCACTGCATATATGTTTTTCATCTGGTTACTTATCACGTAACTGATGATCAGAAATGAAATTTGAAACTAAAGGTAAAAACTCTGGGCTTTGGTTTGGAACAATTCCAAGATTATATATTGTGGATCCGAATCTGATTAGGGACATCTTTAACAAGTTTGATCAGTTTCAGAAGATCAAAGGAAATCGCAGCACAGGCTTTTTCTAGGCGGCCTTGCAACCTATGAGGGTGAGAAATGGGCCAAACACAGAAGAATCATAAACCTTGAGTTTCGTATGGAAAAACTCAAGGTTGAATCTATATCTTTGCTTCATATGTAAGCTTTAATTTCCCTTCTATTTTCAGGCTGAGAGATTAATTATCTTCTTCTTCTTTATTGATTCTCAAAGTGAATTTTATCGGCATTCTATACATGTTCTAATGAGATGGTAAGCAAATGGGAGAAATTAATTGCAGTAGAAGGATCTTGTGAATTGGATGTGTGGCCAGAACTCTAAAATTTAACCGGAGATGTCATCTCTAAGGCAGCATTTGGTAGCTCCTATGAAGAAGGTAAACGGATATTCAAATTGCAAGATGAACAAGCAGAGCTCTTCATCCAGTCTTTCCGGACTGCATTCATCCCCGGTTTCAGGTAGATTTTGATTCCATTTCATAACCCACCAAGTGTTGCTACTTCAAAAAACACTAGAAACAGTGTTGTTTGTGTTGAAAGCAGAAATGTTATTTTAGGCTTTTGATAAAACTTGCTTTTGAAAACAAACTTGTTGAGACCAAGGACAATCAACAAAAGATGCCAAGTTGATTCAATATTGCTATTACCATACAATCCATTTAGCCAATTACTCCTTAACGGGTATCTCTAATTCACAAGTCGCCAAAAAAACAATTTAAATTTAGAATGTACTTTTAGTTTTCAAAAGAATCTCCACCATGCGGTATACAAATTATTGGAAGAAGTTGAGTTTCTGCTAGTTATCTTCCTATAAGCTAGTTTAGTAATAAACTTTCCAAAATATAGATTACTTAGATTCCCAAACATCTTGATTCTCACAAAAATGCAAAGTGTGAATCTCAAAAACAACATCACTAGGGATCAACTCTCCCAATGTGTGTTCTAACATAGGCCAATGTTGAACTACCTCGGACAAGCAATAATTCCTTGTGGATGTAGCTAGGGGCATTATTTCCTAACCTGTTCGAGAGAGCCATTGGAGACAAAAGTTTTCTATGGTTGACACCGCATATTTGCTATTAAAGGAGATTACTATTTACCTAAGTTACATATATATCTTCTAAATTTACAAATTATTACATTTACACCCAAGGAATTTAAATGGAAGGGGGAGTACCAAAGGAAGCATCATCTTTTTCTTCATTGAAGATAAATTAGTCAGTATCATATATTGTACTCTCACCATTGAAGGATTACTCAGATGACAATGACCAAAGCCTCTTAGTGAAGAGGTCATGAATTCTACGCAATGAGTCTTTGTCCATCAAAGTATGGGAACTTGATTCTTGTGCTAGTTTCTTAACAAATTACTTGTTGTCACCAGGTGAGATCAACTTGAATTATAGTGACTTGCTAGGGGCTCTTACTCGATTTATTTGGAATGATACTTAATGGCAAAGTCTACTACAGGATGTAATTCTTTTATTTTTTTTTTTGAGCAAATTGCATGAGCACCCCAAAATGGAGGCCTTAAAGAATTGACATCCCACTTTATGTTCGAAAAACACAAACATCTCCCAAATTGGATTTTTATTAGTGATTTTTTTCCTTCATATTTTGATAAGGATATTTTGAAATTGAAAAGAAAAGAAAAAAAATTGGGGGGTGTTTGTATTTTTCAAACATAAAGTGGAGTGTCAGTGCTTTAAGGCCTCCATTTTAGGATATCAGTGTAATTTGTTCTTCTTTTTTTTTTCTTCCTCTTTTGGGTGTATTGTTATTTTATATATTAATATAGGATGCTTAATGGCAAAGTACTATAGGATGTAATTCTTTTATTATTTTTCTTCTTTTAAGTTTTTCATTATTTTATATATTAATATACAATGCTTAATGGCAAAGTCTACTACCTTATGTAATTCTTTTATTTCTTCTTTCAGGTGTATTATTGTTTTATATATTAATATACGATTCTTAATGGCAAAGTCTACTACATGATATACGCGTATATTCTCATAGTCTGGTATTAATAGCAACTGCAAACTAGTAGTTATTGGGGAAAGTAAATTTGTTTAGAAGATTCTTTTTTATATTCTTCAAACTAGGCTTTCTTGTGGGATAGGAATGGTGCGAGATTCAATCAATGGCATAATTTAGTAAATTTGAAATTTGAAGATTCTTGAATATAAAATAAAAAATTATAATTATAACTATAGTTCACATTTTTAATATAACCATTGGATTGAAATGGACATATACATGGTACAATTTTGAATACTACACGATAATGGTATTTTGGTACGATGCGTCCTTAGTTAATAGTTTTTGGATAACACAAGGGAGGCAAATATAAAGCATCATTTATTTTTTTCTTGGTTTAGAAATAACTTCGATAGCTGTCCAAATAAAAATTATCCATCAAAACATTCAATTGCTTCACTGTGACTAGATTAAATTGGCTAATCAAGAAAAACCTAAGAAACCTAAGAAACGTGGTTGCATAATACGGCGTAGTATCTCTATCATTTTGTATATACCCTTGGAATGGAAATAAGGCCTTGGAATTGCTGAAATTGACCCGTGCCATTTGCAGGCCTCGAAATGGCAATTGAGTCTGGATCACCTCGCCATGCTCCCCTTGATACTTTCTAACCATACAATTGTAAGTGGGACCCACATGGGATTCTCTGGTGGGTCCCACTACTATTATGGGATTGAAAAGTCTCAGGTTCCATGACAGTTGACTATCATTGCAGGCATGATCGCATGGTTCTTGATTTTTTGTAGCCTTTTACGCAGTCAAATACGTCATCAATATGACACTGATGATTAAATTAATGCTTCCTCATTAACCTTACCGTTTTGCTCCTAGCTCTTCCTATAAATGCCTCCACTTCCTTCCTCTCTCAAGGATGCTGTTCTTCTCTTTCTGTTTCTCTCTTGTAAGTGTTCTGTGCATGAAAGAAGTGATGATGGGTCTCTTGAATTCTTCTGTGAAAGGAATGGTGGGGCAAACTGGGTTCATTTCAATGGGGATGCTATGCATTTCGTTGTTTGTTTCATGGTGGGGATGGAAGTTTTTCAATTGGATATGGTTGAAACCCAAGAAGAAGGAGAAGCTTCTCAGGGAACAAGGCATCAAAATCACTCCATATAAATTATTGTTAGGTGATCTGAAAGAGTACATGAAGCTGGCCACTGAAGCTAAATCCAAGCCCATGAACCTATGCCATGATATTGTTCCTCGTGTGTTGCCCTTTGATCTTCAAACCATACACAAATACGGTTTCTATGTTTCTATATATCTCTGATTTTCCGTTAATTGAGGACTTTTCACAAGCACTTGTGAGACAGCAATCACGAACATTCTATTGGAACTGAAGTGTAGATAATTTCTTTAAGGTTTTTTTTATTTTTTTATTTTTATGAAAAGATAAAATCTATTAAGTTATTTAACATAATTACATAAATTTGTCTGAAATCCACATGTCCCTGTAACATTAGTCGATGTTTCTATAACGAGCATGGGGAAAGGAACATGCAATAGTTAGTGTTTTATGTTGCCCTTGCAACATCATAATAGTTATTACATTAAGAGGTTACATCCTTCTTGTCGACTTCGGTAAAAGAGATGGTAGAACGAGATGATTGCTCCAAATCTCTCGTATTTCTAGCCCTTTTTCGGTTGCTTTGTCAATGCCTACTTGTAGGCCAAAAAGTGTCGCTTCCAGATCATTTGCTATATTTAATCTTCCAAAATTGATAAACCGGAATGTCCACCTGCATATATGCCCATACTCCATCCCACGTTTCCTATCTGCTTGTTAAATACCCCTGCACACACTAAAACAATATTATTAGTCGGTTGTATATAATAACAACTATTGCCTACAAATTCTCAAGGTAGCTCAATGTGATTTTGTGTAGGAGTTGCTTGAGGGTTAATATTGTTATCAACATTCTGCTGTAGCTTTAAAACTACAATCCAGTGGTTTGTTTTGGAGAGCACCGCCAAAGGGTTGGGTGTTTTTTATGTGAATAATCTAGAGTTTCTCTATTTTCATATAAAATAGTAAGTGATTATTAAAACTGAAAAAACCATATTATGGTTAGCTTATTTTAGTTGTAAGCTTGAGAGAAAGTTATGGCACAAATGCAAAAGACAGGTAATGTTCCAGTCTTCTGTCTTTAGCCCAGTGGTCCCAGTGGTCTTTCTGCATGAATTCTTTTCACCCCAATCACAAGAAATAAAAATATGTCATATAGTCTCATTTTGTTTAGGATACTTAATGCTTCAAATTGTGCAACATGGGTTCATAATGTGTTTTCACTCTTAATATCAATTAATCACTAGCCATTAAGTTTTAAACATTCCAGCATTTTCTTTGCAAATGCATGGACATACACAGGATATTGTGTGGGGGAAATTTCTTTTATTTCTTCATAAGCAAAAGAGTACTAATTAGTTACCCGTTTGAGAGTTGGCAGGTAAAGTCTCTGGCTTCTGGTTTTCAACAATTCCAAGATTATACATAATGGATCCTAAGCTTATAAGGGAAATTATGAGCAACAAGTTTGGTCACTTTGAGAGGATCAAACCTAATTCTATTCCACTGGCAAAGTATTTTATAAGTGGAGTTGCTACTTATGAAGGTGAGAAATGGGCCAAACACAGAAGGATTATAAACCCTGCCTTCCATGTGGAAAAGCTAAAGCGAATGTCATCAGCATTTTATACAAGTTCTAGTGATATGGTCAGCAAATGGGAGGAACTAATGGCATCAGAAGGATCATGTGAATTGGATGTGTGGCCAGAACTCCAAAATTTAACTGGGGATGTCATCTCTAGAGCAGCATTTGGTAGCTCCTATGAAGAAGGTAAACGAATATTCAAATTGCAAGATGAGCAAGCAGAGCTCTTCATCAAATCTTTACAAACTGCATTCATCCCTGGATTCAGGTACTACAACCCTTCTCATCTTTTTAAAAATTGTTCTATGGATCTACATATTTTGGTGGACAACTCAAATGACCTAATTTGGGAGAAGAGATCTATGATCAAAGCAGGTGGCTTGAGTCGACATATTGACCTGACTCTATAGGTCAACTCATTTACCTGATTAAAATCTAAGAGTGTGTACTATATGAGATTTTTTGCCTATAGGGTTTTGAGTGAGAGTTAGTGTAATCCCGTTGATTGAAAAGTCTCCATTCATTTCTTGTTCTATATAGTAGAAAGTTCTTATTCTTCGCCCTTGGTCGAAACACACCTCATTGGTGTTTGAATTAGATTAGATCTCAGTATTCTTTTGTTTTGGTTGTATTTCAATTCGTGATTTCTTTGGTGTTCATTCTACAAAAATTATTTGTGCTCCCTTGATAAACTTGGCTAATGTCAATTATTACATATACAGTTTGCTGCCAATAAAAAGGCACAGAAGAATAAAAGAAATTTATAGAGAAGTGCGAGAAATTTTACTGGGCATCATCAACAAAAGGCAGGAAGCTATGAAAGTTACAGAAGCCAACAATGATGATCTCTTAGGCTTGTTACTTGAATCCAACAATAATGAGATTCAAAACAAAAAGAATGTTGGGATGACCATTGAAGATGTCATCCATGAATGCAAATTGTTTTACTTTGCAGGGCAAGAAACCACATCTGTTCTTCTTGTTTGGACGATGATTGTATTAAGTATGCATCAAGAATGGCAAATCCGTGCTAGGGAAGAAGTCTTGAAAGTCTTTGGAAAGAACAAACCAGATACTGATGGATTAAATCACCTCAAAATTGTAAGATTTGCTTCCCCTGTTTACCTTAGATGCAGATCAAGTTTCTTAATTAATTTCTAAAAATGTTTCATTGTCTTCTTATTCTTGAATGCAGGTTACTATGATTTTGTATGAAGTTCTTCGATTATATCCACCTGTGTTAAATCTTGATCGACGCACATACAAGAACATAAAACTGGGAGAAATATCTCTTCCGCCTGAAGTAACTCTGATATTACCTATAGCCCTTCTTCACCATGATCAAGAAGTATGGGGTGAAGATGCTAAAGAATTCAAACCAGAGAGATTTGCAGAAGGAATTTCAAAAGCCACCCAGAATCAAGTTTCATTTTTCCCATTTGGTTGGGGCCCTCGAATCTGCATTGGGCAACAATTTGCTCTGATGGAAGCAAAGATGGCTTTAACAATGATTTTACAGCGATTCACGTTTGAGCTTTCTCCATCCTACACTCATGCTCCTACCACTATAATAACTCTTCATCCACAGTATGGAGCTCAAATCATATTACACAAATTGTAGAATCATTTCTACCCAAAAAATATTGTAGAATCATAAAAATATAATCACTATTTCTTGGTGATCCATCATTAGAATCTTCAGTTGTAACTTATTTTGATGGTTTAATGGGTAAACGTGACTTACCTTCCCTCTTATTTGATCAAGTAGCAGATTGCGGACCTTTTTAGAGATAATTAGTTTATATGGACCTTAACCCCAAGAGACAAGATCTAATGCCCAAATATAGTTTTTAATGTGAAAAGAGCTGAACGATTTGACAACAGGTTGTAATGTATCAGAACCGATCCAACGCGATCCCAAATCGTTAGTCCAAACCGCATCAATTTGAAACCAAAACTTTACTAATCGTCCACATTTAGGGTTGATAGTTTTAACCTGCAACTAGCTTGAACTAAACCATTGGCACTCCTATATCTATGATCTGTGCAAGTAATAATCCAAAATTTTTCATATCCTAAGTCTAATCAGTGCTTAGAGATGAACTCTCTCCTACATGTATGAGAAAGAAGTGCAATAGGAAGTAGGGTCACCGAATAGAAATGTCACAACTCATCATTACCAGTTATGCATGAAAATGAATAAAATATATATATTTTTGGGTAGACAACGAAGATCTGAAAAAATTTGGGATGTAAAAAGATGAAGAAAGCGGTGGTGGATTTATTGACATTTTAGAATATGTTTGAAAAAATTAAAAATGCATCCTATGATCCCAAGAAATTTGGCCAGATTACTTGCAGGAAAACATCATCTACTATGCACAACACTTCACTAATATGCCAAATAAGTGGTTGAGAGAACGAAAAAACTAAAAGACTATTGACGATTTTATTTTTTAATCTAAAATCAAACCTTTAATCACAACCGTCTATTTGATATAAATGTGCACTATTGTGCACACCAGAGAGATGTGCAAAACAGATGATTTTTTTTCCGTTACTTACAATGACTAGCAGCCGAGGAAGTACAATAATTTGCTTCTGGTCCCACAGGGTTGAAATGTTTTTTATTTTAAGAAGCAGCCAAAGCTTGTATCATGGAAAATCTTCAACCCGCATTACTGTCAAATTGATCAAAAGGGAATTGTGATGCCACGATACTCTTGCAAGTCCAACGATATTGACTAAATCTCACTCCATTGTCTGAGTCAGGATCAACTTTTGTGAGGGGAGAACAACATGCTCTCTATAGTTTTGATCCACACAATAGGGGTAGGGTCTGTTAAGATTATTTATCTCTATGCAGTTCAAAACCATCAAGGAACACATTGTTTTCCCCTAATGGGGAGGTGATCCAAACTCCCGTAGTCCCCTAGTAAGAGACGCCATATGGATAACGGAGATGCACACATTCCATTCGGCCCCACACCATTGGGCTCCTTATCCTTTAAATTCCCCCTTCCCCTCCCTCAATTATTAAGGAGCTCCCGTAGTTACAGTCTCTCTCTCTCTCTCTCTACACCATTGAGCTCCTTATCCTTTAAATGCCCCCTCCCCCTCCCCTCCCCTCCCCTCCCTCGTCTCCCTCAATAATTAAGGAACTCCTGTAGTTACAGTGTTCTCTCTCTCTCTCTCTCTGTGAAGTAAGTGATGATGGGGCAGAACGGGTTCAATTCAGTTGTGATTTTATGTGTTCTGGTTGTATTGTGGTGGGGATGGAAGGTGTTGGATTGGATATGGTGGAGACCCAAGAAGCTGGAGAGGCTTCTCAAGGAACAAGGTATCAAAATCACTCCTTACAAGCCACTGATAGGTGACGTGAAAGTGTCCCTGCAGATGTTCCTTGAAGCTCGCTCTAAACCCATGAACCTATCTCATGATATTGTTCCTCGTGTGTTGCCGTTTCATCTTCAAACTGTACAGAATTTGGGTATGCTTCACTTACGATTTTCACTGCATGTATGTTTTTCATCTGAATACATATCATGTAACTGATGATCAGAAATGAAATTTGAAACTACAGGTAAAAACTCTGGGTTTTGGTTTGGAACAGTTCCAAGATTATATATTATGGATCCGAATCTGATAAGGGACATCTTTAACAAGTCTGATCAGTTTCAGAAGATCAAAGGAAATCGCAGCACACGGCTTTTTCTAGGTGGCCTTGCAACCTATGAGGGTGAGAAATGGGCCAAACACAGAAGAATCATAAAACCCTGCGTTTCATATGGAAAAACTCAAGGTTGATTCTATATCTTTTGCTTCATATGTAAGCTTTAATTTCCATTCTATTGTGAGGCTGATAGATTAATTATCTTCTTCTTATATTCTTTATTGATTCCCAAAGCGAATGTTAGCGGCATTTTATACAAGTTCTAATGAGATGGTAAGCAAATGGGAGAAATTGGCTGCAGTAGAAGGTTCTTGTGAATTGGATGTGTGGCCAGAACTCCAAAATTTAACTGGAGACATCATCTCTAAGGCAGCATTTGGTAGCTCCTATGAAGAAGGTAAACAGATATTCAAATTGCAAGATGAACAAGCAGAGCTCTTCATCCAGTCAATCCGGACTGCATTCATCCCCGGTTTCAGGTAGATTTGGATTCCATTTCATAACCCACCTGGTGTTGCTGCTTCAAAAAACACTAGAAACAGTACTGTTGTTTGTGTTGAAAGCAGAAATGCTATTTTAGGCTTTTGATAAAACATGCTTTTGAACAGGGCTTTAGATGTTTAGAATGTCAATTCCTTAACCCTTTCCCAATTACTAAGGATTTTTTTTTTTTTTTTTGAGAAAAAGAGGATGGTCAACAATTACAAAGTTCCTGATGGGTTAGCATGATGTTGCCTAGTTCTGCTGATAATGATAATGCCCATGCTTTCCTTGTTATTGGAATCCAATCTCCTAGAAGGGGGCAATTACTCCAAATAGTTGTAATCTTCATGCCTTTGTTATGTGCAGACCTCATCCCTTGAATTAAGCTTGTGAGTATTCCTCTAGTTGCATCCTCCTCATTATTGAAAACTCCTAACGCTCTTGATCATTGCACATTTCTGCTTGTTAGACCCCAGCAGCACCTCGTTTGTCATTGTATGGGATCAAAGAATCTTGCACACATTAGAATAGTGTCACTATCAAGTGGTAACTCATGAGATACCCTACAGATACATGGATAATTATTGCAAAGTTGATAATCAGGGATCAAATCTCCTCTACATGTTGGAGGAGAAATGTTTAAATCTTGCATCCATTTATTAATATAACCCATGACTGCCATAGGATTAGGTTGTGCTTTTTGAAGCACTACCTCATTCCTAACCTTCCAAATGCTACAACAAGTGATTATGAAAATTGGCTTAAACCAAATTAATAGAGGTTTGTCCTAGTTGTGACTAAAAATAAAAACAAAGATCAATAAACTCCATTTGGGGTAGCTTTTACATTTGTTACCCTAATGGTCCCATAGCCCAAATTTTCTAAGACCAAGGACAAATTCAACAAAAAAATGCCAAGTTGATTTGCTGCTATTACCATACAATAAACATATAGGGTCAGCCTTGGTCCACTTAGCCAAGTGCTCCTTAACAGGTATCCTTGCATTCACCAGTCGCCAAAAAAATAATTTAAATTTAGGATGTATTTTTAGCTTTTCAAAAGAATCTCCACCATGCAGCAAACAAATTATTGGAAGATGTTGAGATTATGTTAGCTATCTCCCTATAAGCCAGTTTAGTAGTAAATTGTCCAGATGTTGGTAACTTAGATTCCCAAACATCCAGATTCTCACAAAAATGCAAAGCGTGAATCTCAGAAACGATATCACTAGGGATCAACTCTCCAATGTGTGTTCCAACATAGGCCAATGTCCAACTACCTCAGCAAGCAATAATTCCCTGTGGATGTGGCTAGGGGCTCCCAACCGCGGATGACCAAGACAACCAAAAGAAGTGGTACATCCATTACCAACTTTTTGAGTCACCACTTTTTCTAGAATGGGTATGATTGTCCTAAGACTATTCCAAGAAATAGAACCAAATCTCTTGTAAACTTTAGAGTCAAAAACACTAGCCTTAGGAAATTATTTGGCTTTAAGATGTTCAGCCCAGATTGAATTGGTCTCATTCAAAAATCTCCACCCATGCTTGAGTAATATGTCTTGTTGATGTGTTCCATCCTTTTAAAACCAAGACCACTCTGGTCTTTTGAAGTGCAACACGTATCCCAATCTACTAGAGTTAGATGACTACCCGCTCTAATTTGACCCACCCAAACATAATACATTTTTTTACAAATAGATTTAATAAACAAGAAATACTGCATATGCTATTCAGATGAAGCTTGGATCATAGATTGCATTAAAATGCTGCACCAGATAAAGTCAAAGAATTAGCTTTCCATCCAGGTAGTCAGCATTAAAAATCTTAGTCCTTGACCCGCCTTTGTGAAAGAGACAAATAAACTGTCTTATTATTCATTTCTTAGAGCCCCAGAATTCCAAGCAAATTTTTTTTTTGGAGAATAGAAATATTTCTATTAAAAAAAGCTACACTCTTTTCTAGACTCATTATTTGACAATAATATTAGAAAAAAGATCCAGAAGAAATCACCAATTTCTTTTCATTGGTTCCCAATTAAGCTTTACTGACAATAAATCATCAATGTTATAATCTGTACAGCTTTGTGCCAACCAAAAGGAACAGAAGAATAAAAGAAATTGCTAGAGAAGTGAGAGTACTTTTGATGGGTATCATCAGCAAAAGACAGAGGAATATGAAGGTTGCAGAAGCCAGCAATGATGACTTGCTGGGCTTGTTACTTGAATCCAACTACAATGAAATTCAGGAAAATAAAAACAAGAAGAACGTTGGGATGACCATTGAGGACATCATCCAAGAATGTAAATTATTCTACTTTGCAGGACAAGAAACCACATCTGTTCTTCTTGTTTGGACGATGGTTGTATTAAGCATGCATTCAAAATGGCAAGTGCGTGCGAGGGAAGAAATCTTACAAGTCTTTGGAAAGAACAAACCAGACTTTGATGGACTAAATCAACTCAAGATTGTAAGTTCTTAATTGTTTCCATACAGTGAGCTTAAGAACAGAGTTTAATTTAATTTCTAATGTCCTTTCTTATTCTTTCATTGCAGGTAACCATGATTTTGTATGAGGTTCTTAGATTATATCCTCCAGTGTTGTTTCTTGATCGGTGTACAATCAAGAACATGAAACTGGGAAAACTATCTCTACCTCCTGGAGTGCAACTGATGTTACCCATAATTCTTCTTCATCATGATCATGAAATATGGGGTGAAGATGTAGAAGAATTTAAACCAGAGAGATTTGCAGATGGAATCTCAAGGGCCACAAAGAATCAAGTTTCGTTTTTCCCCTTTGGTTGGGGTCCTCGAATATGCATTGGACAACAATTTGCCATGATCGAAGCAAAGATGGCTTTAGCCATGATTCTACAAAGATTTGCTTTTGAACTCTCTCCATCTTATACTCATGCTCCTACTACTGTGATTACTCTCCATCCACAATACGGTGCTCAAATCATATTACATAAACTGTGAAATTATCTTCATGATTAATCATCATGTATCTGTGATCTATCACTAGAAACTTTCATTGTGACATATTTTGATACTTTAATGCTTTTTGTACCAAATATACCATTATTCATATGTATCTGAAAAGATATCTTCTTCTTAGACTTACAAAATATATAATGTGTTTACCCTACTTTTTAGCCCTTAATCTCTTCTACCTTCACATGGGTGATTTTATTTATTTATTTAGAGCTAAGGTTCATATGGGCCAACTTACATGCAAATTATAATTCTCGACTACATTTTTAAAAATAATTTTATCTATAATTTAAATATATGACAATGTTTTACCTTATCTGCAAGGAGACTCAAACTCTTGACCTCACTATTAGACTTTTTTTCCCCCACTAAAATGATGTTTTTATATTAATTACCAAAGGGGAATAACAAAAATGAATCACATTTGAAAGTTTGAAAGCCCCTCACCATCCCTCCATAGTAGGCCAAAGAGTGGATCTGGGAGCTCCAATTCTGTAAAAGTTCTCTCAAGTCCAATGTGAAGAAGACTCACCAACCAATCGGCACAAGAGTTTTCTTGTCTATGGCAATGTTGAAACAACAAGATTGAAACTTGACACACTCTTTCCCAACTGACCCAACCCTTATAGGTATCTCCAATGTGACTCTTGGATCATGACACGTGGCATTTTCTAAATCCAATAGCTATGATCTTCCTGCTCTTGTAATCTCAATTGTTTGACCTGGTCCCATGGACCGACCTTAGAAAGGAAGGTACCGATGGTTGGGCATTAGGGGGCGGGTTTGGACTCACCGCATTTGTGACCGATAGGGGGGGGCCCCCGGGCCCTTGGCAACAAAAAAGGTTCTGACATGGGTATCCCAAATGAACCCCGATAGATTTCTTGAGATCTTTCTTTGATTTGTCTGTCTTTGTTTTATCATCCAAAAAAAAAAAAAAAAAAAAAAAAAATGGTCCATCCAATACTCACATGCTGAGGAGGTTTTCCAACCCACATAATTAGATTTATGGCACATCTTTTGAGTGAGAGAGAAGATATGGATTCCTATAATTTCAAAAATCATGAGAAAAAATATTTTGGTTTTTAAATTGAACATGTATTATCAATCTAACCATGTAGGTTGCAAAATTTACTATTCACAAAGTAGAGGATTCAAACTCTCTCTTTCACAACTCAAAGGTGGATATACTCATGTACAACTTAATGAAAGGTTGAGATGCAACCCCGTTTTGTACCCACAAGGGTGGTGGATTCAAACTCATCGCATCGCCTAATAAATTTGGATCACCTTCCCCTTTTGGGGGGGGGGGGGGGAGAACCAATGTCATCACACAATAGTGGGGAGACCCCCTTATAAATGTTAATCAAAGCCCTTAGTAGGGCCCACGTAGCCACATCACTATTGTGTGGCCTAGAAGTGTGAGGGAAGAAGTCCAGATCGTCTCCCCTGACGGGGAGCACCGTGCTCCCTTGATAGTTGTTGACCACAAATTACAAGGGAGCATAGGATTAGGGTAATGGAGTTTATTTTTTACTTATGGACTCCACATAATTTGTAGTTGTGAGTTGTAATGTCGTGGGGGAGCACAAAGTGGTCTCTGTCAAGGGAGATGATCCACATTCCTATCGTCTACTCTTGTCCACATCTTACGCATTGAGTCGAACTATCACGGGTTCACATCCTCTTCAATTCCCACCCTTGTGATTTTCTGTAATTCATATCTAAGGTTGTGACATGTGGCAATTAATTATTTAAAGCATTAGAATTAATAACCAAAATGCAAACTGAATGTAATAAATCCCTAAAATAAAAGAAGTGAGAATGGGGGGGGTGGAATTTGTCCAGGATGTGAACCCAACTGCCTCTCGATGTTTAAAGCTTCTCTAGTCTCCATCGTTCTCGCTCCAGTAATGGAGCTTTCTGCTCGGACAAGGGAATGTTTTTTCGTCTCGTAAGTAACCTTCTAGTCTTTAAGTTTCACGTAGCTTCCTAGTAGCGCGTTCTCATTGCTTATGTTCTTCGAATTGAAACCGATTTATGTCAGGTTCAGTATTCGGTTTGATTAATCTTTT
The DNA here is from genome assembly GCF_041222555.1 of Hakea prostrata. Classification (NCBI taxonomy): domain Eukaryota; kingdom Viridiplantae; phylum Streptophyta; class Magnoliopsida; order Proteales; family Proteaceae; genus Hakea; species Hakea prostrata. Next base: position 13,409,620 of record NC_142607.1, read on the forward strand.
GTTGTTGAATTGTTCCAGTTCATCTTGTCAAGAAAATGATAGGATTAGAAACACACAAACTTGAGCTCTTATTTTCTAATTTTTGTTGGTTGCTTTACATTGCATTTATGGTTTCTAAATTGGTGAAATCCGAATTACTTATAGCCGCTGATCTTTCCTCTATGTCACCTCATTTTTTTTATTTTTGTTGGTTGCTTCACATTGTATTTGTGGTTTCTAATTTGGTGATTCTGAATTACTCATTGCTGCAAACCTTTCCTATATTTCATCTCTCAAAGCCTCTTCGTAACGAATCTGAAGAAGTTAGTCTTCGCGATGTTTGATGTAATGTGCAAGTAAATTTTCTTGTCTCAGTTTTTTGACTCGGAATTTTCAGTTTCTGACTTTTGTGAAGGACGAAATGAAGAAGAGTGAAAGGACGAAATGAAAATTTGAAACAATTACAGATAGGGTAAAGGTAAAGTGTTATAATTGTAAAATTACATTTATATCCCTTGATTTGGTATGGTTTTGGTATATACAGACGGTATGAGTACCTGAAACTAGAATCGTATCGAAGAAATTCGGTTTCGGTATGTACCGTACCAAATTTTGAACGGTACGATTAAATGGTTTCAGTACGCAATTGACACCCTTAGCTCAAACCATATTCCATGGTAGAGAAAACAAAAAACCTAAAAGACTATTGACTACTTTTTTTTAATCACAACCTTCTATTTTATTCAAATGTGCATTACTGTGCACAATAGAGACTATTAGAGAGTGCATTGCTATGCACAACAGATGATTTTTTTTTCTATTACTTACAATGAGTGACAGCCAAGGAAATACAATAATTTGCTTCTTGTCCCACAAGGTTGAAAATGTTTTTTTATAATTTTTTTAAATTTTTTAAATTTTTAATTTTTATAAAACATCATTCTCTTTTTTTTTTAAGCAGCCAAGCTTGTATAGTGGAAAATCTTCAACCCGCATTATTGCCGTATTGACCATATTGACCACACTGACCATAATGGCATTGTGATGCCACAATAATTTTGTAGGTCCAACAACATTGACTAAATCCCACTCCATGGATCAACTGAGAATAACGTGTTCTTGTGATAGTTTTGATCCAGTAGAGTCTACTAAGATTTTTAATATCTATAGGTGAGTCCCACTTCTTACTATGTTGTTCAAACCCGACAAGTAGTACATTATTTTTTGCTAAAGTGGAGGTGATCCGAACTCCCATAGTTAAGATACGCCATAAGATAACAGAAATGCACACATTCCATTCGGCCCCACACCATTGAGCTCCGTATCCTTTAAATGCCCCCCTCCCCTCCCTCGTCTCCCTCAATTAAGGAGCTTCTGTAGTTACAGACTTACAGTGCTCTCTGTGTGTGTGAAGTAAGTGATGATGGGGCAGAACGGGTTCAATTCAGTTGTGATTTTATGTGTTCTGGTTGTATTGTGGTGGGGATGGAAGGTGTTGGATTGGATATGGTGGAAACCCAAGAAGCTGGAGAGGCTTCTCAAGGAACAGGGTATCAAAATCACTCCTTACAAGCCACTGTTAAGTGACTTGAAAGTGTCCCTGCAGATGTTCCTTGAAGCTCGCTCTAAACCCATGAACCTATCTCATGATATTGTTCCTCGTGTGTTGTCGTTTCATCTTCAAACTGTACAGAATTTGGGTATGCTTCACTTACAATTTTCACTGCATATATGTTTTTCATCTGAATACTTGTCATGTAACTGATGATCAGAAATGAAATTTGAAACTACAGGTAAAAACTCTGGGTTTTGGTTTGGAACAATTCCAAGATTATATATTATGGATCCGAATCTGATAAGGGACATCTTTAATAAGTCTGATCAGTTTCAGAAGATCAAAGGAAATCGCAGCACACGGCTTTTTGTAGGCGGCCTTGCATTCTGTGAGGGTGAGAAATGGGCCAAACACAGAAGAATCATAAACCCCGCCTTTCATATGGAAAAACTCAAGGTTGATTCTATATCTTTGCTTCATATGTAAGCTTTGATTTCCATTCTACTGTCAGGCTGAGAGATTAATTATCTTCTTCTTCTTTATTGATTTTCAAAGCGAATGTTATCGGCATTTTATACATGTTCAAATGAGATGGTAAGCAAATGGGAAAAATTGATCGCAGTGGAAGGATCTTGTGAATTGGATGTGTGGCCAGAACTCCAAAGTTTAACTGGAGAAGTCATCTCTAAGGCAGCATTTGGTAGCTCCTATGAAGAAGGTAAGCGGATATTCAAATTGCAAGATGAACAAGGAGAGCTCTTCATCCAGTCTTTCCGAACTGCATTCATCCCCGGTTTCAGGTAGATTTCGATTCCATTTCATAACCCACCAAGTGTTGCTTTTTCAAAAAATACTAGAAACAGTGTTGTTTGTGTTGAAAGCAGAAATGCTATTTTAGGCTTTTGATAAAACTTGCTTTTGAAAACAAAAACACTATCAACAGGGCTAGGGCTTTGGCAGTAAGTTCCTGATGTGTTAGCATGAACCCGGCCAGTCCACCATTTTTCAAGAGTCAAAAGTAGTTTGAGCTAAATTAAGAAGCCATGATTGAATAGTTGCACTTTTGAAAGTTGTTAACTTGATGTTGCTTAGCTGTGCTGCTAATTGTAGTAATCCAATTGCAGCAGATAATGCCCATGCTTTCCTTGAGATTGGAATCCATTCTTCCAGAAGGGGGCAATTACTCCAAATTGATAGTTGTAATCTTCATGCCTTTGTTATGTGCAAACCTCATCCCTTGAATTAAACTTGCAAGTATTCCACTAGTTGCATCCTCCTCATTATTGAAAATTCCTATGGCTCTCAACCATTGCACATTTATGCTTATTAGAACCCCAACAGCACCCCATTTGTCATTGTATGGGATTAGAGGATCCTACACACATTAGAATAGTGTCACTATCAAGTGGTAACTCACAAGATACCCTACAAATTCATGGATAATTATTGCAAAGTCAATACTTAGGGATCAAATCTCCTTTACATGTTGGAGGAGAAATGTTTAAAAATCCTTGCATCCATTTATTAATATAACCCATGATTGCCATAGGATTAGGTTGTGCTTTTTGAAACACTACCTCATTCCTAACCTTCCAAATGCTACAACAAGTGATTATGAAAATTGACATAGACCAAATTAACAGAGGTTTGTCCAAGTGTGACCGAAAATAAAAACAAAGATCAATAAACTCCATTTTGGGTAGTTTTTCCATTCATCACCCTAATGGTCTCGCAGCCCAAATTCACTAAGACCAAGGACAATCAACAAAAAGATGCCAAGTTGATTTGTTGCTATTGCCACACAATGAACACATGGATTCAGCCCTGGTCCATTTAGCCAATTGCTCCTTAATGGGTATATATCCTTGCATGCACAAGTTGCCAATTTTTTTTTTTTTTTAATTTAGGATGTATATATTTTTAGCTTTCAAAAGAATCTCCGCTATACAACATAAAAATTATTGGAAGAGGTTGAGATTCTATTGGTTATCTCCCTATTAGCCAATTTAGTAGTAAACTGTCTAGATGTAGATAACTTAGATTCCCAAACATTATGATTCTCACAAAAACACAAAGCATGAATCTCATAAACAATACCACTTGGGATCAACTCTCCCAATGTGTGCTCCATCATAGGCCAATATTCAACTACCTCGGCTAGCAATAATTCCCTGTGGATGTAGCTAGGGGCATTATTTCCTAACATGTTCCAAAGAGCCGTAGATAACCACGGATCAAACCAAAAAGAAGTGGTACACCCATTACCAACTTTTTGAGTCACCATATTTTCTAGAATTGGTATGACTATCCTAAGACTATTCCAGGCAATAGAACCAAATCTTTTGTAAAGTTTAGGGTAAAAAACACTGGTCTTGGGGAAGTATTTGGCTTTAAGACATTTAGCCCAGATTGAATTGGTCTCATTCAAAAGTCTCCTTGCTTGAGTGATGTGTTCCATCCATTTAAAACCAAGACCACCCTAGTCTTTTGGAGTGCAACACGTATCCCAAGCTACTAGAGTTAGATGCTTATACCAGCTCCTGTTTGACCCAGCCAAAATCATTGGCAAACAAAATCCATTTTTCTGTAAATAAATTAAAGAAACAAGAAGTATTGCATAATGTATATAGATATAACTTGGATGATAGACTGCATTAGAATGCTCTACCAACAAAAGTCAAAGAGTCTTCATTTTGTTAAAAATAATCTCCAAATCCTTTTGACCTATACCTCGTAAAAGAGACGGATAAACAGCCTTCTTATTTCTTTCTTAGAGCCCAAAATTCCAAGCAATTTCTTTTTTTGGAGAATAGAAATATTTCTACTAAAAAAATCTTCAGACTTATTATTGACAATACTATTAGAAAAAAAAATCCAGAATAAATCACCAATTTCTTTTCGTTGGTTCCCAATTAAGCTTTACTGACAATAAATCATCAATGTTATTTTCCGTACAGCTTTGTGCCAACCAAAAAGAACAGAAGAATGAAAGAAATTGACAGAAAAGTGAGAGCACTTTTGATGGATATCATCAGCAAAAGACAGAGGACTATGAAGGTTGCAGAAGCTAGCAATGATGACTTGCTGGGCTTGTTACTTGAATCCAACAACAATGAAATTCAAGAAAATAAAAACAAGAAGAACGTTGGGATGACCATTGAGGACATCATCCAAGAATGTAAATTATTCTACTTTGCAGGGCAAGAAACCACTTCTGTTCTTCTTGTTTGGACGATGGTTGTATTAAGTATGCATTCAGAATGGCAAGTGCGTGCGAGGGAAGAAATCTTACAAGTCTTTGGAAAGAACAAACCAGATTTTGATGGATTAAATCAACTCAAAATTGTAAGTTTTTAATTGTTTCCATGCAGTAAGCTTAAGAACAGAGTTTAACTTAACTTTATAATGTCCTTAATTTCTTATTCTTTCATTGCAGGTTACCATGATTTTGTATGAGGTTCTTAGATTATATCCTCCAGTGTTGTTTGTTGATCGGTGTACAATCAAGAACATGAAACTGGGAAAACTATCTCTACCTCCTGGAGTGCAACTGATGTTACCCATAATTCTTCTTCATCATGATCATGAAACATGGGGTGAAGATGTAGAAGAATTTAAACCAGAGAGATTTGCAGATGGAATCTCGAGGGCCACAAAGAATCAAGTTTCGTTTTTCCCCTTTGGTTGGGGTCCTCGAATATGCATTGGACAACAATTTGCCATGATCGAAGCAGAGATGGCTTTAGCCATGATTCTACAAAGATTTGCTTTTGAACTCTCTCCATCTTATACTCATGCTCCTACTACTGTGATTACTCTCTATCCACAATACGGTGCTCAAATCATATTATATAAACTGTGAAATTATCTTCATGATTAATTATCATGTATCTTTGATCTGTCACTAGAAACTTTCATTGTGACATATTTTGATACTTTAATGCTTTTCGTACCAAATATACCATTATTCATATGTATCTGAAAAGATATCTTTCTTAGACTCATAAGAATATATACTGTGTTTACCTTTACCCTACTTTTTAGCCCTTTTTCTCTTTGTGGTTTTTTCTTCTTCATTTCTTTGAGCTGGGGTTCATCTGGGCCAACTTACATGCATCTCGATTCTCGAGTACATTTAAGAGATAGTTTTATCCATAATTTAAATATATGACAAGGTTTTACCCTGTTCGCAATGAGATTCAGACTCTTGATGTCATTGTCAGACTTTTTTTCCCACTAAAAGGATGTTTTTATATTAATTAGCGACAGAGAATAGCATAAAAGAATTACATTTGAAAATTTGAAAGCCCCTCCCCATCCCTCCATACTAGGCCAAAGAGTAGCTTTGGGAGCTCCAATTCGGTAAAAGTTCTCTCAAGTCCCACACGAAAAAAGTCTCACCAACCAATCGGCACAAGAGTTCGCCTCTCTATGGCAATGTTGAAACAATAAGATTGAAATTTGCCACACATTTCTTTTATCATACTATGAGACATTGGTCTTTCCCAACTGACCCAACCCCCATAAGTATCTCCAATGTAGCTCTTGAATCATGGCACATGGCATTTTCTAAATCCAACATCAATGATCTTCCTGCTATTGTAATCTCAATTGTTCGATCTAGAAAGTCCCATTGTATCACCACTAGAGCCATATTGGCAACAAAAAAGGGTCCACATGGGTGAAGATAGATTTCTAGGGGTAGGGACCTTAGTCCCATGCCGTTTTACACTCGCATAATAATACGTTTTGAAAATAATTATTATTATTATTATCTTCTTTTGAGTGAGAGAGAAGATATGGATTCCTATAATTTCAAAAATATTGAGAAAAGATATTTTGTTTTTTAAATTGAACAAGTATTATGAATCTAACCTAATCATGTAGATTACAAAATTTACTCTTCATCGAAGTAGAGGATTCAAACTCTCTCTTTCACAACTCAAATGTGGATATACTCCTATACAACCTAATGAAAGGCTGAGACACATCCCGCTTTGTCCCATAAGGGTGGTGGATCTAAACTCTTTCTAGTTGCTCTGGAACAATTAGGAGATTCCTAAAAGAAATACGGGGTTCTGACGACAACATGCTATTGGGTGGTGGTCCCGCTTATGGGATCAAATCACGTTGCACTACCTGATAAGTGTAGATCACCGTGGGGGGAAGAGAACAATGTGCCACCACACATAGGGCCCACCTATAGATATTAATCAAACCCCATAGTAGGTTCCACGTGGCCCCACCACTATTGTGTGGGCTATATAAGTGTGAGGAAGGCACATTGTTTGCCCACGGGGAGGTAATCATCTACCCTTGGGGGAAATAATGTGCCACCACACAATAGGAATAGGGCTCATTTATAGATATTAATCAAAATTACGTGTCTCACGTGGCCCCACCACTATTGTGTGGGCTATATGAGCGTGAGGGAAGCACATTGCTCGCCCGCGATGGGGAGGTGATCATCTACTCTTAGTCCGCACCTGAAGCGTCGAGACGAACTGTCTCCCGATGTTTAAAGCTTCTGTAGTCTCCATCGTTCTCGCTCCAGTAATGGAGCTTTCTGCTCGGACAGGGAAATGCTCTTTCGTCTCGTAAGTAACCTTCTAGTCTTTTAAATTACACGTAGCTTCCTAGTAGCGCGTTCTCATTGCTTATGTTCTTCGAATTGAAACCGATTTATGTCAGGTTCAGTATTCGGTTTGATTGATCTTTCGTTGTTGAACTGTTATCAAGAAAATGATACGATTAGAAACTCACGAACTTGAGCTCTTATTTTCTAATTTTTGTTGGTTGCTTTACATTGTGTTTATGGCTTCTAATTTGGTGAAATCTGAATTACTTATAACCGCTGATCTTTTCCTCTATGTCACCTCACCTCATTTTTTAATTTTTGTTGGTTGCTTTACATTGTATTTGTGGTTTCTAATTTGGTGATTCTGAATTACTTATTGCTGCAAACCTTTCCTTTATTTCACCTCTCAAAACCGTGTAGCACACAGATCCCATACTGAAGCCGAGAAACAAGCCTATTCGTAACGAATCTGAAGAAGTTAGTCTACGGATGTTTGATGTAATGTGCAAGTAAATTTTCTTGTCTCATTTTTTTAATTGGGAATTTTCAGTTTCTGACTTTTATGAAGACTGTATGGATAGAAATCTCAATTGAGACTTGATTTAGCTGTGTCATTGAAACGAGAAGGATAACTATGGAAGCGACTCACATTATGGTTTTAATTGGTGATATTGTTCAGATTCTGGCTATATTTTCCTTTTCCAGTAGTGTTGTCATTCTATCCTAGGATTCTGGTTTTCTGGCTGCCGATGATCTCCCAGTTCTCTAGTAACATACTAAATCGATCAATTTTCATACTACTCTAGGTGTATTGGAAGATGAACTTCTTGCTCTTGTGGGTTGTAGGAGTAAGAATGAGATAGCTCATAATTTGGTAAATCAGGGTATTGTTTATCCTAGTTGACTTTGTTATGGGAATGCTATCCCTCTGGACAATATGTTTCTTATGTTGTGATTGTCATGGATTAATTGAGCTGATTCCATTCTGGAGAGTTGTGGAACTACCACTTCTATTTCTTATTATTGATATATATGTCATATTGGTAAAAATAGAATTGGTAACAATCCTGTTATGCACGGTGTATACGGAATTACGGATGCATGAAAGAATATTCATATTCTAATGAAATGGCTGAGCACAAAAGTGCTAGAATTTTGTATCTAGTACACTTTGGGTCTCCTAGCACATTTATGACACTTATTATTGTGATATGCTTTCCTCTTTGGTCTCTTGTGGTTCTTTATGTGATATTTCACTTGCATGTGGTGGATATATTATCTACAACATCATTTATGATGAAGAAGTTTACAATCAAAACTTGTCTCACTTCTTTATATGCTGATGTGCATGTGCAGTATGCTTCAAATGCAATTTCTATGGCTATTATTTGGTTGGCCAGTTCACTGGTTCGCTTGTCTATTTAGTTGGGGACCACATTAGTTGAGCTGCGCTGAGTAGCCCAGTTAACTCGATTGTTCTTGGAGTTCTAATCTTTGTCCTGCTATCCATGACCTACACTCCTGGCTATGTCGTTTTAGCCGAGCTGTGTTGTTTTTGCAAAAGCTGCATGAAGATATAGGAGATAAAAAGGGAGCATGGTGGCATTGAGATGTTTTGATATAATTTTGAATGTACTTGTGAGGAAGGGAATTAGCGGAATACAGCAGCATATGACTTCCTTGCTGTTGTAGTTCAACAATCTTCCAAATGGCAGAGGAGAAAAGGCAAGAGAAGAAAAGGTGATCACCTTCCATTCTGTTCTAACAAAGAGCACGGGCCAGACAGAAGAGAGGGAGGGAAAGGGAGGGTGGGGTTGGAGAGGAGATAAGAGAGGGCTTTTAAAATAGTGAAATTGCAGTGAAGGATGTTGGTGCAGAATTATCACCCAAATAGAGGCGCTGAAAGGTCATATCATGTGAGGAAGAGAGAGATAGAGAGAGGCTGCATCTTATTGTTGCCAAAATGGTGACATGGGATGTTGTGACCTGTTTCTGATAGCCCCATCTTATTCCCAAAAATATTAATATAGGTGGATAAAAAAGGGCCTTCAAGAAAGAAAGGCAAAAAACAAAGTAAATATACGTAAATATTTATATTTGGACAGTTGAACTGAGCTCATCACCACCAACAGCCAGTCCAGGCCATTCAAAAATCTGTTTGGCTTTATAGTGATTCTATATGATTAGTACATAAGGGAACACTTCAGACAATTAAGGGATTTTGAGCTCCCTTTGGTATTTATTTAGTCCATATGGCAGCATTTTGGAATTAACATCTGTTAAGCTCCATTTTGTATTTTTCTTTTTTCTGTTTACGTCAAAGTTAGTTGTTGGCGTTTTTCTTTGAGAAATAGCTTTCAGGTATGAGATGGGTTAGTGACAGCTACTGTAAATGGTAATGGATCTCAATGCTAAGTCATTTCTCTTTGTTTCCTAACACTGTTGTCCTTTCCACCCTGAGTTGTGCTTTTTCTGAATATCTATTACAATTCATATTGAACTTCCTAATATATTCCACCCCGGCGCCATTCTCTTTCCGTTGAGCTTAATTTGTTATTTTCATATTATAGGAGATTATTGTGAGGTTTGGATGAAGTTGCAGGAATATAAGTATCACTTCTGCTAGGATCTTACTGCCCTTTTAACTCCTTCCAAGTTTTGGTTGAAATTTTCTTTCTTGTCCCAAGGTGAAACCAATTGGTTACGTTTTTGATAGTCCTGAATCTTATCTGCATGGATCATTTAGCATAAAGAGTCCACGAAGTAATAGAGGAGTCCTCAGGTCGTCTGATTTGTCAAATGAACAATATATTTTGATTGAAAAGATGCTCAAACTTAGTTCAAGACTTTTTATGTGTCATCCAACAATTTGTTGGGGGCTTCTTAGTTGAAAACCAATCCTATAGAATGTCTGGGAAGCTGTTTCTGTTGCTTCTGCAAATTGACCATTGTTGATTTTGTACCCTTTTTTTTATAAATCTTTGCTGCCAAGTCTTTACACTGCATTTTCAGTGAAAATTTCTGCCTTGCTAGATGGCTTTGTTGTACAATTGGGGGGTTTCAAGTTGAAATCTACTAGGTTTACTCTTCAAAATGTTGGAGTTCTCTTGCTACTTATTGCTTGACATTCATGTTCATTGATGTGGTTGCTATTTTAAGAGGAGGTTTCAAGTTGAAGTCCATTAGGCTTACTCTTCAAAGTACTAGAGTTCCTTTGCTACTTATTGGTTGATATTGTGTTTATTGGTGGGATTGCTATTTTATGGGAAAAGTGTTCTTCCTCTTGATGAACATCTGATTTCTTTTCTCACAGACTATGCTGATACAGTTTGAAGACGAAAATTTTCTGTTCATCATTTGCATCCTGTAAAGTTTACCAAAATTTATTACTCTCACAAGTGTGCCTCCTCTGACAGTATGATTAATAACTGTAAGCTAGATATAGACGTGGAAGAATTCTTGATGGAAACAAAGAATTGCGAAGAGGAGGATAGGTTGCTTCTTATTCTTAACAGTTGGACCCTCTTAAACTCTTTTATTTTACCTGGTTCATATTTTGTTTCTCCAGCTACTTTTGATTCAAATACTGCAATCACGCTGTGATTCTCCAAATAATGAACTCTGATTTTTTTTTGGGTCATGTAGGCCAGTGTGGAATGACCACAAATATGGATTCACTTAATGAATATTCATCTGTGTATTCACTTCTTATGGGTGCTATTTCTTTTTCCTGGTCTCTGCCTTCGTCAATTTTCTTGTGGCTTGTATTTCATGACTCATTATTGATGCTCTTCATGAGGACCGTCAGGCAGTATTTTGAAACATAAACATAAGGTGTTGCCATTTACTACTTGTCCAGTGAAAAATACCGAAAAAGCTGAGTTTTGTTGCCCCAGGTTTTGATAATTATGCTAATGTATTCTCTACAGATGAGGAAATATAATATTTATGGGGTCTAGGTTAATTATGTCTGGAGAGCATATGACCTTGGCGATCTGGGATAATGGGGGAAACCCACCAAGAAAACAAGGTTACCTTGTTCTTTACACTGTATTCTTATTGAAATACGATAGAGCATGCATACACCTATTGAAGAGCAACATAATCATTCAAACAACAATAAATAGAACCTGATATCACTCTTAATATTTGTCCTCTAGCTGACAAGGGATGGTATCAAGGGGTCGGCAAAACACAACCACACATATATGTATACACTATAATATCCTAAGTTACGCTCAGCAATAGTCATGGTCGGATTGAATCCGATTGCTGGATGGCTTGCCCATCTGCAAACAGCTAATTGGTGGGACCGTGGGTGTGCTCAGTAAACCAAAGGTTTGCCAGCAGAAAGGTTCGTATAAGTGGTATTTTTCTTGGATTGGGTTTAACTCTATGGCTGTTAAAGTGACATCTGTGCATGGTAAACTGTCACTGCATGCAAAATGTACAGGTTTTACTGTGTATGTTCCTCTTATACTCTCATAGTTGATGCCTGATAAAGCCACAGCTGCTGTTTGGTTCTTGCATGTGCTTTTGTCACAGTAGAATTGGTCGATTACAATGGGAAGCTGTACCTCAGAAACCTGAATGTTTGAGAAAAGTACTCCTTGTACAGAGCCTGATCCACCCTGCAAGGATAGAACACCAAATTTTCTTATTTTTTAACCGAAAACTTTGAAGGACAAATTCTTGTCTGGTGTCTGAAATGGATTTCAGAGTGCTCCAGGCAATCAAAGAATGTAAGAGCTTTTGGCACATTCTTCATATTCAATAATTCCACTTCAACCACAGATCAACCTCCTGAATCAGTTGAATTCTTACTTCTCGGTAAGATGATTTTTCATCAAGATGGCTACATGTCACCCACTATTTGAGTCTATAAGGGAGTTTTTGTGATAGATTTACCTGCCATGTCTTGATTCTGACACCAGTCATTGTGTTGTGCATCCTGACATCTCGAACAGTAATGTTTGAGACACATGCTTTGGTATTATCCTTTCCTAGCCCTCCAATGCTGATCCCATGCCCAGGACCACAGTTAACATCGTGTATGTATATGTTTGAGCATCCAGTTTGGATGGAGATACAGTCGTCTCCTGCATAATGCATAGGGATTTTTTGTTAGCAGAGACTCGATGCAGAAAACCCTTCATTTATGAAAGTTCGTCTTTGGTAAAACAGATTCTAAGGCAATTTGGAAATTCCTCCCCCCCCCCCCCCCCCCCCCACCAAAAAAAAAGAGAGAGAGAAGAAAAGAAAAGAATATTGTAGTTGTTTTGCTATTGTAGAGTAGACATGATACCCTTATTCCAGCCAAATTCTGTGCAGAAAATGTTTTGCCAAGTGGATTTCAGTATAGCTTACAGTGGATAGCTAGTTAGCACATGAGAACGTACTGTCAGAGCCATTTTGCTCCACCTTACTGTGGGCAATTTTTGAAGATAAATAGAGAAATATACTCCTTTAATATTGTTTTGTTTCTGTTCTGCAAGTAATGCAGGACCACACTTGGGTTTGGCTGTAAACACGCTTATGCAGGCTCAGCATTCACAGTTAGCTGGTTGCTGTCAATGTTTTGACCATCAGACTAAGTGCAACACTTTCAATGTGGTTTTCACATGTTTGGGCACAATGTTGAGAGCCACTTATCCTAAATTAATACATACTCTATTGCATTTAATGCTTCTTTGAGCTACGTATTCTGTTTCTCTCAATGCTTCTCTGAGCTACTCTTTTTCTCTTGGGTAAAACTCTTTTGAGCTACTTGGAAAGGGTGGGGAGAGCTTTGTACTTTCTTTATTTATTAAATTTTTGTGGCTTTAAGACAGAATTGTAGAAGGGACGAAGACAGCAAAAAGATGAGACAGGAGAGGTGGGTACAAATTCCTGTTTTTGTAAGATGACTACAGAGAACGAGTAGTGCTATATATAGTGTATAGGACCCAGAACCCAATCCTAAATGGCTATTTTTTGATGTTTCTACATGACATTTGTTAGTAAATAATGGTCATGAAAGCTAAGCTTGAAATCTCTTAAAGCTTTCCCTTTGAGATATAATTTGTTGCCACCAATTTGATTATAAACCAGTTGGGACTTTTAAGGTGATTTGGTTTCCTTGTGCTGATTGTCTAGAGAAATCTCCATAATTATCAGTGCCTGTGTTATTGCTCAAGTGCTTGGTGCTTTAGTTATGAAATAGTATGGTAAAAATAAAAAGCAGCAATGCTTTTACTAGTGAAGGATTACCGCAAGCAAGAGTGTTGCTGTGGATCAGCACATCTTTTGAATTCTGCAGGTGGATTCCATCGGTGTTGAGGCTATCACCTGGGGAGGAAACGCTCATGTCAAAGACCTGAACCCCAATGCAGTTGTCAAACTTGAGGTGGCACTGGGGGCTGTTCTGGATCTTTATGCCCGTGACCATCACATCAAAGCTTCCATAGAACCTCAGTGCCTGATTATCATGGTACGTAAAAACTCAGAATAAGCAGAATGAGAATGTAATAGGAAGTTCACAGAAGAAACAGTTTTTACCGTTGGCTTGAGACTTGGCATTCTCCCACTGACTTCACCGTTGCTTACCTGCAGGATACAGACAACTTCTTAATCTCTCAATATAGTGGAATCCAGTGCATCAATGAGCTGGTGGGGATTGGAAAAAAAATTCCTCTACTGTGTACAGTGCACATTTATGCCAAATAATTGGCTGAGATTTAAAGATTGATTTCAAATTTAAAAAGTCTAAAATAGCCTTGCAATTTTTTTGCTTTCTCAGACAATTATTTGGCATAAATGTGCACTGCTGTGCACAGCAGAAGATGTTTTTCCGGTGGGGATCACTGAAATTTACCGGAACTTGTGAGTTGTTGTGCACTGGATCCTGGTCAATTGGAATGATCATTCTTGTTTCATCATCAATCGGATCAGACAATGAGTCATCCTGCCACCAGACTGAACCACGACCGTCGATGACACCTCCTCCCTGGATGGTAAGTCCTTTCAATTTTGAGAATAAAATCCATTGATAGAGGCCAGAACCCCAAGCTTTGGAGCTCGTAGGAGCGATTATTGTTCCTTCAAGCTGCAAGGGATCATCAAAAACAAACACAATTACAGCTACCAGGTAAGGTTGTTGGTCCATGATCAATGATGAATTTTGAAATTGGACATCAATGGCATTTTGTACCAATCTAGTCGAACCTGGATGTCGATGATACCCCGTGACTCACCTGAAAAACAATGTTTTGTTGGCAGTAAGGGCCTGAGAATGAAACGGGTCCCACAAAGAAGACAAATTCTGATGGTACCATGACCGTCGATCCCTCCACCTTACAAGCAGCTTCCCATGCTGCTTCGAATGCCTGTTGCAGCATTCACAACAATTCGAGTTAAAAATAATCCAAAAGAGATCACGAGATCGATATCCAAAAATAAATAAATGATGTTGTATGTTGTATCAACAAAATAAATAATAATAATAAATGATGACTGACGATTATTTGACAGAGATAAATGCCTTATCTAGTAGTAGTTCATAAAAGAAGAAAAGTTATTACAAATAAGCTCTAGACAAGCTGCATTTATTCTATGAATCCACAAACAAACAAGGAATTTGCTAAAATTGACCCGAATATCCATGTATGGATTATGAATTAGTTTTTTTAATTCATTTGTAAATGCATGGTGACAGGTGTCAAAGTAATTTTTTCTTCTTTTCTGGCTCCTAACAGACCAACAGAGATGTTTAATTAATCGAGATGCCAATTAGCAAGGTTCGTTGAGTGGTAGAATGGTGACTGGTTAGTCAAAGAAGTCGTGGATTCGACCCTTGCAGATGAATCTAGATCCAATTAACAAAAGTGTTGTAATAAAAGTATAATTTTCAATGGGTCTCACCTGACCTAGGGTTATTCAGCATGGTAGTTTCTGAAAAGAAAAAAAAAATTCAAAAATCTTCCTTTGTGTATTTTGCTAAGCTGATGCATCTGACATAATGGATGTGCTTACGTGAATTTCAGTAAATCTCAATCGTACCACAAGTATACCACATCAGGCCCACTAGGCTAACAAAATCGAACTTGACAAATGAATAACTATTTCCACACAATTGCTTTTTCTTGGCCGTTGGTTTCAACTGCTAACAAACTACCTCGTGATTTATAGGGAATGTTGTCTGCAGATAGGATTTTATCAAACTACCCTTCACCTTTTGGAGAATGAAACTGGTATTCTCTTGGACCAGATTTTTTTCGTTTATCTCTGCTACCAATGATTCTGAGCTTACGTGGTTTTAACCCCAAAAAAACAAATAAATTCTGAACTTACGTGAATAACAATGGTGTACAGTATCTAAAGAAGAAGAAGAAGGAGAAGGAAAATTAAAAGACCAGATTATCACCTTTGTGTCGTCGGTCTTTCCATCTCCCTTAGCACCGAAATCTAAAACGTTATAGACAGTAGATTTGTCGCCTTTGTTTCCTTTCACCGGTGGTGTTGGTGGTGGCAGTCCTGCCGGAGATTGTCCTTTATGTGGTGGTGGCGATGGAACTTTTGGCTGCTTTGTGGGCTTTGATGGTTTCCCCTTACTTGTATTTCCATGGTTTCCATGGTTGTTATGACTGCTACCACCATGACTGTTAGCTTTCTTCTTATAAAGAGAAGCTGAGACATCCTTGCTATGCCTCCAATGCCTACCTCTTCTTGCATTGCAAAGCTCAAGGCTACAACACCAGACCAAGAAGCATATCAGAAAGATGAATGTGAGGCTTTTCAGACCAAAACCACTCATTTCTATGTGTACGTGTGGTACAGAGAGAGAGCCAGAGAAGGGAGGTAGATAGGCAGAGAGAAGAGGCAGTGAAGAATGGAGTACTTGGTTGGGTTTAAATAGGCAGCACCTATAAACTATTTGATAAAGATATGTTTTAACTCTTTCATTCTCTTTTCCCTAACTTAATTCTTCTTATCATACTTTAATGCTTTTGTACTTCCCTTTTTTCTTAATTGCAGTTGGTTGGGGTTTATTAATTAAATTCACTAGCATTTTTATGAGATAGCTTGCCTAAGCCTGACATGTGACACACCAGTTGCTCACGCCATTGATCGGAATTTCTATCGAGTTCGGATCTTCTATCTATTAGGTACATTTTCACCATACATTATGAGGGAGATTCACTAAAGATTTTACTTCTAATTCATCTTGTCAAAATTCAGAGGTGAACCCAACTCACTTGCTATTGGGTTCTCTACATCATCAAAATTAGTCTGAATTTTGTGTTTATAGTACATGAAAAATTAGTCTTAATTCTAGTAGTTTTGAAATAGCCATATTTGTAGTAGACATGCCAACCCTGCAACCCATATCATGAAGTATATATACATGAGGAATGAAGCCACATAACTTTCTTATTATTCTCTTTCCTCCATTAAAGATTGGGGCTGTTATTCTCATCATCTACTTCTTTTTTTTCCTCAATTATTTTGATTTACACTTTACACTTTTGGTTTTCAGTTTTGTTTATTTATGGAGTAGACTCTATGGTTGTAAATATTTCACATAAAAGCCAAGAAGACACACGTGAATGGGTCTCTCTATAGCTTGTCAAGGGCACTGATTATAACAGCTCTTCTCTTCGTCACATGCAACGTTCACGGGTTATAGTTTTCTACTTTGTCTTCTCAACTAGCAACAAATGCCCTGAAATGACTCTCTCTCTCTCTTTCTCTCTCTTCTGTGTGTGAATTCTATTATATGGTTTCTGTGTCCCATGAACAATGGAGATCTGTTACAGCTATAATCATGTGATTAAGAATCTGAAATTGTAATTGAAATGGTAAGAGATCTTAAAAAATGTTAAAAGTACGGAATTATTAATTATCAAATAGTGAGTTCAGTTTTTTTAACATTCCACATCAAATCAATCAAAAAGTACAATCTTCCATGGTACCACCTTTTTAAGAAAGGAAGTTGGAAAACCGCCTCTTGCCCACAGTTTCATTTCTTTCTCCAATCACAAAATGACCATCTAAGTAAATTTTTTTCTTAATATCATGTGGTTGATATCTTCCATGCAGAGCTGTGTTTTCTTTTCATTTTTCTGTCACATTATTTAGAAATGGGTATCTACATTTTGTTTCTCGTATAGTTTTTCATCACACTGAGATGTGAATCGAGCACATACTTCTATCAAGACAAAAAAAGCTATGCTCTTCTTGTACTCTACCACATATTCAAAAATGGGTTTCGACCTCTTAATTTAGAGAGTACAATGATCTACTCTTATGAGTAGAGAGGATCCCGACACAAGTCCATTTCCAATTCATCTTGTCGGTATTTAGAAATAAGTCGCTTTCGTCAAAAAAATTTATTTTATTTGTCAAAAATCATGTATTTCTTAAAATTATCTTCTAAATAAGATAATTGTTTACAATTCATGCAAAATGAGAATTTCCTCCACAAATTCATGCCTGATTATTTGGATATAACCAATAAAACCGGCAAAAAATATGGGGAATCTTTGATAACGTTCTATGGAAGCATAAAATTTTTAGGGCTATCATACAGATGTGACCTTAGCTAAAATCAACAAAAATGATGTGACGCTTGATTCATATTCAACATTCTGATGGTTTTATTGGATAAAATAATTTTCCAAATTCATCCATACTTCAATTTTCTTGGTTGTGTATTTTCTATTTTCTCTTTTCTAAAAAAAAATACACGAAGACACCTTACTAACTGTTTTGACATAAAATATCAAACCAAGATTGCTATTATTGTTCTTTGAAGAACTTAAATGGTTTAAAATACTGAATAGAAATGTATTATTATAAACCAACGGAGGTTGGTCCAAATGGTAAGCAGTTTGGTCCGCTTAAGCAAGGTTTCGAATCGAAATCTTGTGAATGTAAAAAATTTCCGCTGGGAGACTCACCCACCACAACCAAGTGTGCGACCCGGGTTGAACACCGGATTAGTAAGGGCAAAGCCTTAGAAATGGGAGTTGGCAAAAAAAAAAAAAACGTATTATTATATAATGTAATAGTAATCTCACATATAACAATCTGAACACTCATCCATGAAATTTTGCAACCATACAATATTGCTTATCTTCAGAAGTCTTTCCTTAGAGATAAAGTGTTGTTTTGTGGCTACAATCAATGAATATTGAAATAGACTTTAGAGAAGAAATAGTATGATTATGTAGGACCTTCTTATAGCCGTCTTCTTGTGTTTGCAGGCTCGTGAACATTGGGTCCCTCACATGAACTTCAGACATTAAATATTATAGAGCTAGGTTTTCCTTTTGTTCTTTTTCTAAATTTAGGTTTCTAGAACCATATGGCTTCCCATGAATTATTCTTTCCATTTCCATATTTATTTGCTGCTAGAAAACTAATAAATTAAACAATTAAATGCAGATCAAATTATTTATAAGTTGGTAGCAAAAGTAAGAATCATTCAACATTTCCATTCGTCAAACACCAAGATTTACGCTTCTTTTTTTTTTTTTTGGATATAAGGTTCATCTGGGCCAGCTTCGCGTGCACCACAATAACATCCTCAAGGGCGCAAGACCCCTCCGTGGGAGGTTGGGCCTTTAACCGCTTTACTAACCTACCATTGGTTGATTTATGTGGTTTACTCAACTTATCAAAATCAAAATCACTTTAGTTTTATAGGGCATGTTGAAATCCCCTGCATTTGGGTGTCTAGCTGCTGGATGTAGACCTGTAAACAGATTATTGATTGATGGTTGTCTTCTTCTTCTTTTTTAATTTTCGATTTCCAATTTTTGGTTATCAATTACAGGTTTTTGAATCCAATTATCAACCATTTTTTAGATAAAAGTGTTTAATACTTTACTCTAATTGGATATTTTCGACTTTTGATTATCTAGTTTCTGAATCCGATTATCATCAATTTTCAGAGAAAAAAATGTTAAATGCTTTACTCTCTCCCAATATTATCCAATCCAATAAGAAATTATCCAAATCCGAATCCGGTTGCTCAACAAACGGATACATATATTTTGCAGTAAGAAAAGCTTCAGATACAAACACCCTTAAATGAATTTAGAGGCGAATTTCAGTTATCCATTTATAAGCTTAGCTGGATGCACTAC
Source organism: Hakea prostrata (assembly GCF_041222555.1). Classification (NCBI taxonomy): domain Eukaryota; kingdom Viridiplantae; phylum Streptophyta; class Magnoliopsida; order Proteales; family Proteaceae; genus Hakea; species Hakea prostrata. The sequence goes on from NC_142607.1 coordinate 13,428,860, forward strand.
TTGTGGTATTCAGGAACCAACCCTAGTACCACAGGCAGAGCATCTAGCAGCTGGATGCCCATCAAACCAACCATTTGGTACATGCCCAATAATCGAAATACACATGTCAAGCATCCATGCACGACATGGTCTAAGTCATGAAGGAATTGATGAAAAGAAAATGGAAAACTAAAATAAAGAAAGCTAAAAAGCTCATGACATAGTCAACAGGAAGAAAGAGTCACGGATCAATCTAATTTCTGGTGTCACAAAGAACAAAAGAGTCTTATCTTCGTTCCCAATGTGGATCTTCTACTTCTTCTTCTGTTGTTGTTGTTGTGCATGTGATTTTTTGTTCAGCAGCTTTACGGGTGAGATCTAAAAACTGATTTCGAAATAGCAGTAGACAGGTGAAGCTGTACTCTCCCTTGTTTTGTTGCTATCTGTGGGGAACATTTAATTTAATGCCCTTCTGCAAGTCCACAGCTTTTTAACTCACGGATCTGTTTCTGCTTCCATGCCTTCCTGAATTCTTGCCGGAAATGTTTTCATTACATTAACCAAAAACACTTACTTTGAAAACTTTTGTTAATTATTTAAACACTTTCTTCTACCTCTATCCCCATTTCCCCTCCCCCAAGGAAATTAAGGTGAATGGGTTTCTCTAGTTTTCTTCTGATCACACTTTTCAATGCTTAAGATCTCCTTTAGTTGAGACACGACATGAAAAAAAATTATCAAACCAAGTAATATGAAAATTTTTAATTCATGCAAGATTCATATTATATCTGTTCCAAACAAAAAAAATTATATTATAAAATGATTTTTTTCCCTGTCATTTCTATTTGTCACTTGTGATCCAAAAGCAGCTTAATCATAAAGTTTATATTTAAATGGACATGTTTAGGGAAGAGCTAACTTTGCCAATCTAGCTCTCTCTTAATTTTCACGTGATTTTAAACGAGGTCAAAAAAGGAAAAAGGAAAAAAGTTTTCATGCGACTTAAATTATGGAAATTCCTTTAGTCCTGTCCATTTAATGCGCGAGACTGTCGGTCAAGATTTCGATCTAGCAGCCAAGAATGTTTCGTTTGACAGTCCTACACATTTAATGCGAGAGACTGTCGGTTGAGATTTCGATCTAGTAGCCAAAAATGTTTCGTTTGACAGTCCTACGCATTTAGTATGCTGGACTGAAGCAAGGTCCATAAATTATGACCAGCTCTCACCACACTTTTTGGAGTTGAATTGGCATTTTCAAGGGTAGAGAATTATGCTTCATTCACATATTTTCATTGCATATTTAAGAAGAAAATTCATTTATAGTTTACTAATCCACCTCTAATTGTTTAATCAATTTTTTCCCTTTATTTCTTTAACATAGATCGTCTAACGTGGCCCATACTGAAAGTAATAAAGCTCACTAAACACCCTGGCTCCAAAGATACAAGGGGTTGAACTAAAGATCTCGCACCTCCTCAAGCAATCTTTCCTTGGTATCTTAACCAAGGTTGAAAGTATCTCACGATACTATACGATACTAGTTGATACATATCTATATTTGACACAACCAATACAATACATCTCGATACGTCTCTACTGAATTGCACTAAAGTACATTAATCAAAACAATACAATACTCAATACGGGACGATACATCTCTTATTATCACATGACTGATACAATACTCGATACCAATACTTTAAACCTTGGATTCTTAACTAATCCCTTGAAGTTGAATCCTTTTGTATTGCCATTTTTCTTTGGGTGAAGAATTGTATATGTAATGCTTCATGGCACTCATAGCCGGACTCCAACATGGTTATAAACCTCAAGGAGTTGATTTAATTGGCAAAAACCAATGCTTCATAGTATGAACTCAAAAGTTCGAATCTCCTTGAGACCTGGGGCAAAACTCTGTTGTTTATTTAAACACTTATAAAACTACCCTTGAAGATGTAGTCGAAGCACACATGACCTCGGGTCCAGAAGAGAAAAAAGCACAATTGGATGGGCTAGGCTGGATAGGCCCAAGCCCACGGCTCGTTTATGACAGTAGTTGTAGCCCAAGGACCATATAGAGCCTAGGGTGGGCCAAGAGATTCCGACGTGGTTGATTACTTAAAGCCCAGGACCTAGACCTTATCCATTGGCCCACTCAGCAAACCCTGGATTATCCTTTATCAAATGTTGTTGTCAATAGGGGTAATATGGTAATGTCAGAATTTATATATTCTACTGAAAAAGTCTGAAACACTGGAAGGATATTAATTTATTAACGGCCAAAGAGTCTACCATTTTAGACCGGTAATTTGACATCTGACACAGATCTGACGGTGCAGAATCAACAAGTAGCGAGGGGAAAGCAATCATGTAATGTAGGCCCCACCAGTTCATAAAGATGTCGGCGTGAGTTCTACTCAGCATCGTAATAAACTTTTCGAATCAACGCATGCCACGTGTCGCACTCGAAGCATGTGTGAAGTCATTGTCAAGACATTAAAAACCGTTTTTTAAATTGAATATAAGAAATCTGCTGCGTCCGCTTTGCTCGAACTACGTGATATAAAAATTGGGAACAGGAGTTACAGTACGAACTCTTTGGTCAAAGCTGCAAGAAAGATCTCTGAAGGTGTGAAGACCTGTTTCTTTTTAATTTTTCTTCTCTAGGGTTTCTGCATTTCTTCTTTGCCTGGGATTACTGGTCGAAGCTTCAATTTCACTTTTTTTATGGTGGAAAATGGTAGAAATTTACAGCTTAAGGTATGTCTCTCTGCAATTTTCTAGCGGTTTTGACATGGATTGCTCGCTTGTCGTTTCATGTCTGATTTTTGTCTTGTCGTTGTTACTATTGTCGTTTTAGGGTTCTTTATATGCTTCTTCAAAATTAGGGAAAATCTCTAAGATATTACTGGTTTTTCTCTTAGTTTGAGTGTGCTTGTGCTTGATCGGTTAACTGGACTATATTAGTTCTGATTTTCTGTTTTCATGATAGTATCTCCTAGTGGGATGACTGAAACTGCGTGTATAATGGCTTTCCATGGGATGCTTGAATATTTGCGTTGGTGTGTTTATGTCTGTTCTGGAAACTAAAGGACGGTTAAATGCCTCTTTTTTCTTCTTTTATGTGGGTTGAATGGTTTTTCATAGTGAGTTGGGTGATAAATTCCGCCATTTTTCAGAAAAGCCAGGACTTTTGTCAAGAAAACTTACATAAGACTACAAACAACTTTGATGTAAATGCTCGGCTCTTTGTATACGGCATTTGCTGGTTTCAAGCTTGAATTTTTTTTAGATGGAAGAGATACGAGGATTGGATATATTCATGCTCAATTGACCTGGAATGAGAATGATACAAGCACAAGAGCGCGAAGAGGAAAAATAATGAGGGGAAAACAAAAGAAATAAAATATGATAGAAGATAGATATGCTTCATAGAAGCAAGTGCCTGGCACACGAGAATTTCTAGATAGAGTTCTTCATTTCACATTCTATGAACTAATTTGCATTATTACCCAAAAAAATAATAATAATTTGCATAAGGATGGCAACACTAAAAAGACATTGCTGTCTTTTGTTTGCTTTTAAACAATTTCTGTGCTGCCATTCCCAAAGTGATTCTGATTTTGAATAAATTTAAAAGACTTATTGGAAGGAACAATTTTTCTGGTTAAATAGGAATGTCCTAAAGTCGATAAATGCCAGATTTCATACTTTGCTGTCTGTGGCCTACAAGTGCTAAAACCAGAGGCTGAGGCTTCAATTGTTGAATCAACATAGAATCAGTTATCAGCCATCAAATTGAGCTGAGAATGTCCTTATTAGTTGTAAAATGTTAGCTAATGTCTCCTGTGTACTTTTTCCTATTTAGGTTCAAGGATGGTTTTCTTTGAGCTGAGGGAGGGAATCATCTTTTGAGCTAGAGAAATACTGCTCCTGTGTGTCGTGAACAATATGGCTTCTGCTGGCATAGCTCCTTCTTCAGCTGTTGGAAAGTTTGGTGGCAATATTATGTCTGTTGATAAACTTCCGGAGGAAATAAATGAGATGAAAATCAGAGATGATAAGGTTGAATTTAATGTCCTTTATTTCGTTGAGGGAGGTTTGCACAGTTTGTGTAGAGAATCCCCTCTAAGCTTTTATGTTTGCCTTTTACAATTTATGTGCGCACACTTTTTTTGTGGTAGGAAATGGAAGCTACTGTAGTGGATGGAAATGGAACTGAAACAGGTCACATAATTGTAACAACAATTGGTGGTAGAAATGGCCAACCAAAACAGGTATATGCTCATTGCTCTTATTAGTGTTTCTAGTTTACAGTTCACCTTCTGTTAATTCTCTGGGTTGAAACTAATACAATCGATGCACAGTGAAAGTGAACCCTCTAGAGCAGGTGGAGTTTTTTTAAGGTAACCCCCCCCCCCCCCCAAAAAAAAATAAATAAATAAAAAAATAAAATCATATATCAGGAAAATCAACTTTGGGGCAAAATCTTTACCTTAGATTGGTAGTTCTCATGCAAATCATTTTTAGAAAAACATAGCATTGGAAATGTCTGGCATACATGGAAATGCTGTTGCTAGAAATGGACCATCTTCCATGAAGAGGTATCACATGCTATAGATGTTAGATAAGAAACAACCCAAAACAATCATTGGTGAGAGAAACTCAATGTTGTGTTGGGAGGAGGAGGCAAGGTCAATGGACTTATCCGGGATAACAAGCAGTTGGAGATGACCTTTTTTAATTGGTTCAATTCAATGAAGTCTCCTTCTAAGCTCTACAGTCATTGTAAGGGATTTAGATGTATGGACAGCTCAAGATCTTTTACTAGCAAGACTTCGACTAAAACTGAAAAATGAAAGGTTGATTTTTTTTATTTTTTGGGGTTCTTGTACTTTGAAAAGTATGGGCTAAGAAATGGGTTGTTGCAAGAAATATTGTTGTAAGATGGGAGGAGTTAACAATATATAATTGATTTAAAGGATTAAGGTTTACAATCCAACACTTCGTCCCTTAAATCCCAAATTTTTTTGGCAATCATAAGGTCAACGATTTTATGAGCTGGGAATTTAATTGCTTGAATAAAAATATCCATTTCCATGACTTACAGATACGATCTATAAAGGTTTTCCCATTGTTGTACAGAAACTTTTAACTCCCTTAGGGCCTGTTTCTTTACTTGAGTCTGGAGATTTCAAAAATCTAGAGATTTCAAATTTATGGAGTCATGGTTCATTAAATTAACTGTTTGGTCAGCCTGAATCTTTGGAATGAAATCTATAAATTCATCCTGAAAAAACATCTATGGAGTCATGGTTCAAATGTTAGCGCTTTTATAGTAGGGGTGAATCCAGATATTTCACCTCATATCCATAAATCTACAAATTCATGTTTTTAGTGTAAAAAGGTGAATCCCTAGATTTCATGAATCCAAGGATTCACACAACCAAACGGGTATAAATCTCCCTTTTGTGACTCCAAAGATTTCAAATCTCTAGATTCATGTAACCAAACATGCCCTTGAATTATTTGGAGATTAAATGAACACTTAACTTAATTTGGACAAAACCTAGAAAGAGAAATAAGATTTAACAGATAATCATAGTTTATTGACTATGTCATATATATTATATGTTAGGATCTTCTGTATCATGTCAGTATCTTGTTATGTCAAAACCCCCAATTTCTTACACCGTGAATACTAGGTGTCAACATATGTCTGGGTCTGGGTTACTTTGGCTCGGGTCAAGACGATGAAAATTAATTTCAGTTATATCAGTGGTACTTTGTCTCACAAATGCCTAACTTGGGAGAGCATCTTCTAGATCAATTTGCATTCCTAACTCAGATTGGGCTGGATGTCCTCTTACCTGCTACATTGTATATCTTCTTTGGCTCTAATTGCATCATTTCAAGTGCTAAAAGGCTAATATTGACATCTGCTGAGACATTGAAGCATCACAATCTCAGCCAGTTACATCATTTTATGATAATACCAGTGCCTTATACTTGTCTGTATTCATCATTATATGAAGCCTTCATATCTAACCATAGTCTGATAATTGTTTTCTAAAGACTATAATTTGCATGTTCATTCTGGTAGCTGAACTGTTTTGGCATTAGAGTGAGCAATGTGCAATACTTTTTCCCTTGATTCATTTTTCTGTCAATTGCTGAAAATGAAATGAAATTTGTAAAAAATCAAAGTTAACCAAATCCAATAATTGAAGATGACTGATGAATCTTTAAATTAATGTATGCCTCTCAGATACCCAACTGACTAATTAACTTGTATAATGTATTTTTCTTTGACAAATAACCCAATAGCCATTGACATTTTCCCTTTAGCAATAGAGATATGAAAAAATTAAAACATATGTTAACACAATGACAGAATTTGTGTATTCCTACAGTAAAATGGAATTTTGTCAATGTATCATGGATTGTATCTCAAGTTTTCCTTATATGTGCCTCAGACAATAAGTTACATGGCCGAGCGCGTTGTTGGACAAGGGTCATTTGGAATTGTATTTCAGGTCTTATCTTATACTCTGGTTGGCAATCAGTTCCTTCAAGTCATTATTTATTTCTGTTCAGCCCAGCTAATCTCATTTGGCAGGCAAAATGCCTAGAGACAGGAGAAACTGTAGCAATCAAGAAGGTTTTACAAGATAAGAGATACAAGAACAGAGAGCTGCAGACAATGCGCCTTCTTGATCACCCCAATGTTGTGTCACTCAAACACTGCTTCTTTTCAACAACGGAGAATGATGAGCTTTATCTAAATTTGGTGCTTGAATTTGTACCTGAGACAGTTTATCGCGTAGGAAAACACTACAGTCGGGCAAATCAGAGAATGCCTCTGATATATGTCAAGCTCTATACTTACCAGGTACTTAACGGAGTATCAGAATCCTGATGTGTTAACTTTGTTAGAATGAGTTCTGCTTTTTCTGCTTGAGTAACATTTCTTGTTTCTTGGAACAACTGATGTATAGTTCATCAAATAGGTTTATTTTGTAATGCCATAATCACAAGGTAGAGGTAGGATGAAATTAAAATGTTCTAGAAACACATGATTCTGTTTGGTTTGATCATTACAGTATTCTATATTTCATGATTAATAACTTTTGAGTGATCTTATAATTACCTTAACTCTTCTAGTATTTTCCTCTTTAATTCTTTATAATTATTGCTATATTTTCTAATCACTTTGTAGGAATGTATCTAACTTTTGATAACTAATGACAGATTTGTAGGGCGTTGACATACATCCATGGGGGTATAGGAGTTTGCCACAGAGACATTAAACCCCAGAATCTGCTGGTTTGTTCAGAACCATAGGTCCTTCCCTCTTAGTGATTAGATGCTCCTTACTGATACCCTTTTTTCTCCTCTGCAGGTTAATCCCCATACTCACCAGGTCAAACTTTGTGACTTCGGCAGTGCAAAAGTGCTGGTAGGATATTTGCTTGTTCTGTGTTTAGTGAGTTTTGTTTACTTATTTAAGTAATTCATTTGTTCTTGTAGACATTCTAAATATTAAGATGGATACTATTTCAAAGTGCCAAAATTCCTGCATCATTATATATCACAACAGGTGAATTGTTTTGGGAATTAGTTGGTGATTCCATCTAATGGCTGTGTTATTCAGGAGCTCCTTAGATAAAATTTCATTGATATCATTATAGGGCCTAGTTTCCAATATGTAAATCTTATTTTGATGCTTATTGCATCACTTGTTGCTTGTGGACATTTAACTGTGTGATAGAAACAGAGAGTTGATATCTTTGTGCATGCACACTTGCGTGTGTCCATGCTCCATAGAGTGGCATTTTTGCTTGTCATGTTTGACTATTTTGTCTTATACTTCAGAGAAAACAACAGAGATTGCCTTGCTGTGCCTGCTTCTAGTTGAATGAGCATTGGTTTTGCATGTGTTATTGTAATCATATGTCATGTTTCTGTATCTTATAATCTAAAATGATCTTCGTCTATCTTCTTTGTCTTTTTTTTTATTTTTTATTTTTTTTATATATATTTTAAATTTTTTTTTTTTTTTACTTTTTTTCTCTTTTTTTTTTTTTTTTTTTTTTTTTTTTTTTAACATTTTTCATTTGTTGGAATAGAGAGTATTCTACTCCAGTACCCAAACTTTCATGTGTGGAAAGTGATGTGGCAATTACAATCATATGGATGATCTAAGTAATGGTGAGGATTGCGTATCAGTGGAGTTTCAGATTTAACTGCAATAGTATCCCATACTGTGTATATCCAAGTACACTCTTTGCATTTGTAGAGTTTTTCTGGGGTTCTTGTAAATTCTTCAATGCTTTATTTTGCTGCTTGGCAAACACTTTCTGGGTTGAAACTTGACGTGTGAGCAGAAGATCTTCAGGCATTGAAATTTTAGATTTACCCAATGTGCCCCATGGCATAACATGGGGTCCTCACCCACTGGTGTGAAGAACCCATCCCTCTTTTGAGAAAATACTTGAACTGTGCATACACCCTTAAGTTCTACTGTTGTCAGGTTCTCTTTACTTAAATTTTGTTTTCTTGTTTTTACACTTATGCATGGGGGCACTGTTTACGTTCTTGATTCTTGATGTTTTTGTTTGGGTCTCTCTTTCTGCATACCCATAGCTGTTTGTTTATTCTGCCACCATTCTTGACAGGTCAAAGGCGAGCCAAACATATCATACATTTGCTCACGTTATTATCGGGCACCTGAATTGATATTTGGGGCAACAGAGTATACGACTGCAATCGACATTTGGTCCGTAGGTTGTGTCCTTGCTGAGCTGCTTCTTGGACAGGTTTTTTTTCCCTGGAAGCTACATGCGTCTTTCTTTTCTTTTTGTGAAGTAAATATTCCGGTTTAAGCATTGAAATTTTCTTTGTTTCAATTCTATTTGTGCCAAATTTGGGTAGCCTCTCTTTCCAGGGGAGAGTGGTGTCGATCAGCTTGTTGAGATAATTAAGGTAAAAGTTTCTTGTGCCTATGAATGGTAGAATAATTTTTAGGGAGAACTGATCTTCTGATTGGCTCGTTGGCAAATTCTAATTTCTTGATGTAACCCCTTTTACTGATAGGTACTTGGAACACCTACTCGTGAAGAGATCAAATGTATGAATCCAAACTATACAGAGTTTAAGTTCCCACAAATTAAAGCTCATCCTTGGCACAAAGTGAGTACCTCTTATCCCATTTATTACATGCATTAGGCTGTCTGGCTTTATATGAATGTACTTATAAGTTTATTTGTTAGATATTCCACAAGCGCATGCCCCCAGAAGCAGTAGATCTTGTTTCCAGACTTCTTCAGTACTCACCAAATCTGCGGTGCACTGCTGTGAGTATTTCCAGTTTCTGATAACATTCTTCTACAAGGTCCCCCAATCATTGATGGTAATGGTGCATTATATGATTTCATTTTGTATATTAATGCAGTTGGAAGCTCTTGTGCATCCATTTTTTGATGAACTTCGTGATCCTAATACTCGTCTCCCTAATGGACGCCCTTTGCCTCCACTTTTTAACTTTAAACCCCAAGGTTCTTTCATTCTTCATTGATCTGCGTTTATCTGTTTTTATTTCTGCTTCACTGCCTCTCAACATCTTTGAGTCTTTGTTCCAACTAATGATACAAATATGCAGAGCTGAAAGGAGCATCTCTAGAACTTCTGGCAAAACTGATACCTGAACATGCTCGCAAGCAATGCCCCTTCCTTGGTTTCTGATCACAATTCACAAGTACTTGATAAAAGGTGTGGAGCTGTTGTGCTTGTGTATCATGTATCTTCACAGTTGAGCTTGAAGGAAGGAAGACCCCCTACTTGTTCTTTATTTCGGTATTTTCACATCCTCCCTTTTGTTGAATAGAAATGTCTCTGAATATGGGAATTGTTAATCTTGTTTTACCCAAGTATAGCTGATTATCATCAAGGAAAAAGAAAACACCAATTAATTGGAGATATTTGTTATTGATATTTTGGATCTTATGAATCTTTATTGTGACATTTTCTTGTCATGGTGTGTTGTTAGACTCCATTTGTGATCACCCATCACTGTATACACTTATTTACAAAGCGAAGTCTCAATGACTCCAGCACAGGCCTTTCTTCAGTTATTTGCAGAAGCCTATGGACGGATAAGAAAGGCTTCACTGCTTTAGCCATCCTGTGGGAGTCATTTACCTGATCAGTGGGTCACAACAATTTATTTTGGAGCCCTTATATTATGTTTTTTGGCTACAACTATTGGTGGAACTGAATAGTTGGAAATCTGTTTGCATTTTTTTTTTCTCTCTTCTGGTTGTTGTTGGATGAGTAAATGATTCATTAACCAAAAGGAGGGGGGGGGGGAGAGAACATCAAGGAGCAAATGGCAGAACCCTACCAAAGCCAACAAGGCCCTAAGGAAAAACCAGGCAGAGTAACAAAGACAAGGCACTAAAACCAAGACCATATCCAAGATAAACTCAAGGAACAAAATTAATTTCTATTTTTCTTCTTCTTCATAGAAGACTTGAGCTCAACAATGAAATCTTCATCGAGGTGGTGACACCTTTTGGTAGAGTGGTTGCTTTTCCCGCTATATTGAAGCAGAGGGGAAGGGGTTTCTGATGTTTTCAACATTTTCAATGCCTGAAGAGTCCGTGTTGCTGGCTGCAACTACAGAAATAGGAACAAGATTAGACTTTGGAGCTGCAATCAAAGGGACAAGGGAGGAAGAGGACGAGAAAAGGGGGGAGAAGGAGCCCTGACCAAGGTAGGGGCGAAGAGGTCTGAAGGAAGGGGAGAGATGAGAAGACTGAAGGACAAAGAGAGGCAGTTGGGCCAAGGGGAAGAAGAAAAGGAGAGGTGCAAAGGAGGGTTAGAGGGGTGGTAAGGGATGTAGGAGGAGAGGGGAGGGTATGGGAGGGACAAGGGGGAGAGAGAGCAATGGAATGGGCCGAAGAATTGGAATATGGTCAAGAGGGGAAGTGGACGTGGGGTAAGCTGAGAGAGAGATGGAGATGGGCTGGGTTGCCCTGAGAAAGGGAGAAGAGAGAAGGGTGGTGCCCCCCCTGGTTGGAGGAGAAAGGGAGAAGAGAGAAGGGTTTGGGTTCATTAAAGAGGGGGCATCTTAGATGTGGGTTAGAAGGTGGGGAAGAGAGGGAGTTGGGGGGCACCAGCTAGGAAAGGAGGTGGTAAAAAGTGGGTGAAGGGATGGGTTGGCCCAAGTTGGGAAAGGCTGATGGGTTGGGGGACTTCTCAGGATGGGGAATCAAAGAGGGGTCACAGGTTTGGGTTAAAGAATAGGAAAGAGAGACACATGGGGCTTAGCTGAGAATGGAGGTTGTGAGAGGGAGGAGAAGAAATGGGTTAGGCTCCAACTGGGAAAGGGTGTCGTGGGAAGGTGGAGAAGGGTTGGGGGTGCACCCCACAAGGGAAAGAAAGTTAGATGTGGGGGGGGGGGGTCACAAAGGCGAAGATTGGAGGAGGCAATGTAGGGTTTAGAAGGAAGAATGGGTGGAGGATTGTAGAGGGCCAGGTCCTAAAATGGACTCTTGGGGCAATGTGCAAGCAACAAGCATAGGGCCAATACAAGGAACGAGCAAGGTCCAAAGCTAGTTCTGTGGCAGTCGCCAATACTGCGTCGGACGGGGCAAAGGGCGGAGTAGCGGTGGTGCTTAACAGGTGGGTTGACCAGCTGGAAAGCAACTGTGATGGCAACGACGGCGAGTTCTTCTACAGCCATAGGTCATTGTAGAAGTGTACAACTCATGGATGGAGCAAGAGTGGCAACTGAGAGAGTTGAGGCAGTTCCAGCAATGATGGCAGGATTGTTGATGGCCATCAAAGGAGTTGAGGTCTGAGAGGAGATGGAGTCTAGTTGTGACCAAAGAACAAAAATTTCACACAATGAGGGTGTAGCTAGTTGTATGTTACAGGTAAAGCCATCATCATCATTAGCAGAGATGAGGGAGGGCAAAGGCTTGGATGCTGGGATATCAACATAGATGCAGGCAAATGACAGACGATCCATTTTCAGTGTTCAGAGCATTAGAAGGGAGGGGAAATTCAATGACTGAGGCAATCCTACTCAGGCATTTTGCATTCCAGAGTCCCAAAGTTAAACTAGGCAGGTTGATCCACAAGGGTGTTGAAGTCAACCTTTGGAGAAGAGATGATCGTTCCCATTGCTGGAGAAAGATGGGCATATTGCCAATGTACCATGGGGATCCATCAAGGGTCCTGTTTTTCTCAGCAGGGGAGGAAAATTTGAATAAGAAGGTGCCATTATCTAGTAGATAGATCTCCCGGCTACCTTGGATGCACCACTGTTTGGAGACAGAGGACTCAAACTACATTGTAGGGGTGGGACGGTGTCCAAGGAACTGCCGAATCAAGGCAGATTTTCAATGTGAGATATGTGGTTCAAGAGCAGAAGGGCAATGGGCAAGAAGTGAGGAGTCTGAAGGTGTTGGTGGAATGAAGGAGAGGTTCAGACCAGAGGGCTGGTCATGGGAGTGGATCAGTGAAAAGGGTGGACCAGGGTTTGGGGTTTGCAGGGTTGAATCATGTAGAAGGAGCAGCAGTGAGAGAAGTTTTTTGGGGGGGGGGGGCGGAGAGGGGACAGGGGGATCCATTGCTCATCTTCTCATCGCTCTCTTCCTTTCCCTTATTAATTCTAATTACATCTCTCTCTCTGGTTCAGTTTGTGTTAGTATCCATTTAATGGAATATATAGTCGAAAAATTAGTTCTCCTGAACTGAGTCTGCTTGAAGCTAATCGGATGTGGATGTGAATACTACAATTTCAGGTTGGACATCATTATGTGGTTGAAAATTTGAGTATGATTCCAGAAATATGATTATAAAACAGTTCTATATATTACAAATAACATCAATTTATCTTAAACTTCAACATCAACCTTAATGGGGTCGTTAGTTCAACATTTGCATCTGCTTTATCTTCTACTCTGGGTCTCTGCTGCTCGCCTGCTCGACATGGAGGGTGGTGTTAACTTTGTCTCTCTAGGCTCAGGACTCTAATTCTTCAATTTCTACTTGTGTTGCAAATTGATTGTAAAATATCTGTTTTCAAATTCGTATTCTTGTTTAAGAGGAACTGTATTTTAAGAATCAAACTTTAGAAGCCACCAGCAATGTATGAAAACCGAGCAAAAGCAAATGTCTAGTTATTCAATTTGAATTTGATCAGCTCACATTGTAGACTACATCAGAAGAATTCTTTAACCATGGTTCGATCATTCAGCTTGATTTATTCAGTAATTTGACAATACCAAGTTTTTCTCATGAGAAAATTTGATAATACCAAGTAGCATTAACCACAATATACTCGAGACCATGCCATGATACCCAGTAACCAAAACAACTTCACAAGATAAACCCAAAAAAAGGTCAGAACCCATATAAACAAAAACTACTCAACTGGTGACATTGTAATTTCAATGTAATTCGCGTCCGTCTAATCAATTGAACCAGATTAGAAAAACTATCGACATCTTTTTGGTTATTGACATCAAAAACGATAATTTTACATACTTTTCAGAAAGAGCTACGGGGAGAACTTGAGGATGGAAATGAATCTCTTGGGTAGATTGAAAAAATGCAGCCAAAAGTCCGCACATGAGTTCAGTTTACACAAGTGAATGATCAAAAGTTCATCCAGCGAACCCTCTTGCTATCTCCAAAATCTCAGTGGTAACTGGTAAGGCTCAAGCATGCCACGGCACCTTGAATGTGACTTTTATCAGTTGAGTGGCCACCTTAGAATCTGAATTCACTTGAAGCTGCATGAAGTGTAGCTCCCTGGCCTTACAAAGTTCCACCTTAATAGCCATGAGTTTGGTGTACAAAATGTTCACCCTGCTAGCCATCCCCGCTACGGCAAATTCTGGTTTGGCATGGCAGGCAAAGACCAATGACACTGTAACCCCCCAAGACACCACGCTGCAACCCATCGCAGTATAGAGAAATCTGGCCTTCTGGTGCAAGCATTATCTGGTACCCTCCTCTTTGTACCCCATGAAGCACCTGTGTTTCCCTCACTATGCAAGCCAGGACCGAATGAGCCCATTTTTAAATACCCGAAAAGGTCCATGACTATCTCACATGATTCATCAGTGTCTTCCCAAGGAAATGCTAAGTCACCCAGTTCAGTTCCTCCGTCTAGGTGGGGAGGATCCTTGAAATCCCCTTCCAAATCACTACAGAAAATGAGCACCTAAATCAAATTCATTACATAGAACACAGGTTGTCGATTGTGGCATTCCAAGTGACCAGTCCAACTGTAAGCAGATATTTATAATTCACCCATTCGCCAAAAGTTTTCAATGATATAATACCCTTTTCTTCTTACTGGGTTTCCAGATTTACCAGATACTGCCATCAAGTAGAACTCCTTTCTCATTTTGAAGAGCTACTCTGTAACTTGTTAGTCTATACAGAGTCAAGGATAGGCTAAGTGTTCATCTCAATCCAACTGTAGCCAATGTCCTTCCTGCTCTTCCTTCTCCATAAGGTTTCTCTAATTTTTACTGCAGTATCTGGATCCCCAAGTTCAGAATAAAACCTCACGGTCTGTAGATAAGCTGCAGGATCATCTGGATTGAACTCCAAAAGAGCTTTTGCTGCTCTCCTCCCCACCTTTTCATTTCGGTGGACTTTGCAGCTCCTTAACAGTGAGCTCCACATTACTGAATCACCCTTGATTGGAGCAAGTCTCAGTAGCTCTTCTGCTTCCTCCAACAAGCCTGCTCGGCCAAGAAGATCAACCATACATGAATAGTGCCTTTGGTCCGGACACAGGCCATGACCTGATCTCATTGCCTCAAATACCAACTGACCTTCTCTTACCAAACCAGAGTAATTGCAGCCCGTTAACACACACAAGAATGTTATGGCATCAGGCTCCACACCCTGCTGAATCATGGCCTCAAATGTCTCTAGGCCCTCTCTACCCATACCATTCCGAGCAAATCCACCAATGATTGAAGTGAAACAGTATGTGTTCAGAACTGGAATATGTTTGAAGACCCTGCACGAAAGTTCGATATGGCCACATCTTGAATACGCATCAATCAAAGAACATGAGACCGCTACATCAGATTCAAATCCCAACTTTACTACACAGCCATTCAGCAGCGTGCAGCTTGTCAAACTCACCAAGGCAGATGATGATAATGCCTTCAGTGTAATGGAAAAAGTGACTTGATCCAATTCCATTCCCTCATCAATCATCAACCTAAACATCTCAATTACATCCTTAATGGCGCCATAATTTAACAAAGAAGTCATAAGTGAGTTGCAACACTCCAATGTTCTTTCAGTACTTTCCTCGAACAAGGACACTGAGCTCTCCATTTCACCACACTTCCCATACATGTCAATTAGTGCAGATCGAACGTAGACATTTCCATGATCAAATCCCAGTTTCAGAACATAAGCATGAATCTGCTTTCCTAATTGAGGAGTCTCTGTTCTGCTAGCTAAATTTAATAATGCAACAAATGAACGAACAGAAGGCTTCTTTCCCCATAAGTGCATCCGAGTAAAGAACTCAAGAGCTTCAGGCAAGAAACCCTGATCAGCATAAATCGATATAATTGAGTTCCAAGAAATTATGTCATCCTCAGGGATGATTTGGATTGACTTTTTTGCGTCAATCAAGCTTCCACAACTTGAGTAAAGATCCACCAAAGCATTGGCAGCAAACAGGTTTGACTGCAACAATCCAATCTTGATCACATAGCAATGAAGCTGCTTTCCGTTATCCAAGTACTCGCTGATCCCACATGCATGGATCAGATAACATAAAGTAACGCAACTTGGTTTGATGCCATCTAATTTCATCCTCTGATACAACTCCAACAACTCATCTGAACGACCTAACCAACAAAGCCCGCGGAGAACCACATTCCATGTGGCTAAATTCCTCTCCGGCAATTCATCGAATAACTTCAGAGCAATGCAATGGTTGGCAGACGACAAATACAAATTAACGAGCGCAGACCCAACAAACAAATTCGAATCCAACCCAAGTAAAATCACCCTGCAATGCACCTGATAGCCTTCTCGGTGAAACCCGGCATTGCTACAGATAGCCAAAACGGTAGAAAATGTTGATGAGCTTTCTCTAACACCATGAGAAACCATTACCTTGTATAAATCAAGGGCCGTTAGTGGAAATCCATGGCGAGCATGAGCAAAGATGATCAGATTCCATGAGATAACATCGCGTGCTGGCATAGATTCAAACAACTGGACGGCTGAATCGAAGTGACCAGCTTTCATCAATTCACTAAAAGACCGATTGTAGAAGTAAACGTCTTCATGGGCGCTCCTTTTCAGGGCGGAGGTAGTGATAACTCTTACGAAAGATTGAATATTTCTTGTTCGCAGTGATAAGAGAATATTCAAATTCCAATGGGTTCTCATCTGATACGCAGTCAAATCAAATATATGATCACATGGAGGATCAGCACGAAGAACGCAAGAACCTCCAAGAGGTTGGCGGGGTATTTCGTCTGGATATATTCATCGACTCCTGAAAAGAGCGGGAACTAGAAGAAAGAGACCCGCGGTTTTGCCACGCAACCAACGGAAATGGTGGTAGTTGCACTTGCACACAACCCAGTGGGTCCCCTCCTAACGTGTGAGATCGGACAAAATGAGTCCGAGAACAAGGGGTCCGGATCAGCTCCCCCCACAGTTCCTGACCACACAAAACAGTGGGGCCCAGTTGAAAAACACTTTTTGGAAAAAACAAAAAAAAAAATTTAAATTTCATCCGTGGCCCCACTGTTCTTTGTGTGGTCAGGAACCCAACACTTTTTGGAAAAAATTAAAAAAAAAAATTTAATTTCATCCGTGGCCCCACTGTTTTGTGTGGTCAGGAACCCGACGGGGTGCGGATCTGGATTCGAGAATAAGCCCCAGTAGTAGGTCTCCCATGGGAATCCAGTTCTCGCCACCCAGTCAAGATGAGGATCTGCACTTCTCCGGTGGATCTCTATTCCTAATGTGTAGTAAAGACATCTAAGGAGAACACAGTACTTCATATCCTCTTCACCCGAATAGGATGTCATCCCCAAGTCCGGATCCTCACCCTGTCGGGGGAGCAAAGACTGCTCCCCGACAGCTTCCCATCCACACAAACACGTGGGCCTCCAGGTAAAAATTTGAAGTTTTTTTAATTTTTTTCAAAAAGTGTTTTTCACTTGTGGGCCCCACGTGTTTGTGTGGTTGGGAAGCCGTTGGGGAGCAATCTGTGCTCCCCCGACAGGGTGAGGATTCGGACTCGTCATCACCCCCCCCCCCCCCAACCTTTGGGTTGGGTTGACACATGGCTTGCCCATGGTACATGGCAGCCTAACCCAAAGGATGGGGGGGAGGGGCTTGAATAGAGAGGATCTGGACTCAGAACATGGACATCTACCCTAATGGGTAGAGGATCTAGACTCTGTTTTTTTGCAAAAAATTGGCATGGATTGTAGTGATACACTCGACCTTTTCTTTTTTGCACGTGTAATACTTGTGCAGAGGCCATGCTAATCTTCTCGTTATTGTTCCAATTTTATGAGATGTCTCCGAAGAGACCACTCAACCCACGTGTAAAAACGTAACTCTCTTACCATCGGAAGAAAAAAATTTGAGAACTCTTAAGCAACTGATAACTGGGAAAATTTCATGATTAGCTATTTATAGGCTTTCTTTTACAAATCACTCAATGGGACATTTTTACTGCTAAAACTAACCACACCAAAGGGGGAAATCACTATTTTGTCCAATTGGGAAAAGTCATTATTTTTTCATACCCTTTGGGTATTTTCACCCTATGTCGACATGGTCAATCTTAGAGATAAAAATGTCTAAAAAGATGAAAAATTACTGTTTTGGTTATTTTGCAAACGCAAGGTTAGTTTTAACTAATTTTGTTAAATGAAACATTGAATGACTACTTTTGTAAAGGAAAACTAAGAACAGCCAATCAAGTAATTTTCCCTTCATAATTCTGTCAAGTGTCATAGAATGCTATCCTACATAGATTCTTTTATCCTCCAAAATTCAATTCTAGTTGAACGCATGAGAAAAAAAAAAAAAATGGGACGGTCATTCCACAATCACAGCTAGAATGAAGAAATACAGGAAACCCTGACCCCAATCTTACAGGACTAATTTGAAATGTTTATGTATTATTCATGCATCACTTTGACAAACCACAATTCCAAGTTGCCAGGGGTAAACACAAGGCTTCTCCACTTAAGTTTGATGTCTTTTATTTCGCAATGAACATGAAAGATTTACATAGCAGACAGATTAGAACAGGAAAATGCATGTTAAGACAACTTTATTAGGAAACGGGTATGATCATCTAGTAGATGCAAGAGCCTCCAAGAGGGATGCTGCGAACTGCATTTGTGTGTCTTCATCAATCCTTGAAAACAGAGGCACATGGACAAACAGTGACTTCTGACCTTTCTGCTCTGCATATCGTAGAGAATGGTAGTAGTCATAGTTGCACACGAATCGGCCAGGATCATCTGAGATTGCCACATCATATCCATTCTTCTTCAAGAGCTTCACAATGGCATCAATAGGGCATGTTGTCTTCATGCAACCAGCCAACAAAAATAACCTGGTGTAAGTAGATGATACAGAAGTAAAATGCAGTAATCAAAACATACAGTAATCACTCCCCCCCTGAGATAGGCAAACTAAACCCCAGAAAATGGTTGTAACTTTCAACCTGTTACGAACAAGATTGCCCTTTATAGCTGGGAAATAGCAATCTCTACCAGTCCATTGCATCATCCCACCTTAAGTATTCCCCACAAATACAGGCTATTAAGATACAGCATTTCTCACCAAGCCTTGAACCTCAAACCTTAAGGTTGCACACAGAATTAGCAACCCATTAAGGCTCTTGTAAGATGCATTATTGAGATTGTATTAAATGAACTGATGGTCACTTCACTGAAGCATCAAATGTGTGCACACAAACTTTCCACCAGTTATTGCATGTAGCTACAGAGATTAGAATGCATTATTGATATTGTGTTGAATGAACTGGCAATCACCCTAA
This sequence comes from Hakea prostrata, assembly GCF_041222555.1. NCBI lineage: Eukaryota > Viridiplantae > Streptophyta > Magnoliopsida > Proteales > Proteaceae > Hakea > Hakea prostrata. The sequence goes on from NC_142607.1 coordinate 13,447,940, forward strand.
TGAAGCATCAAAGGTGCACAAAGCAAAATTTGCACCGTTCTTGCATGTTGCTCTAAGGGATTAAAGTTCAGAGATTGTGCTTTGACATGTGAGCTGTGAGCATAGAGACAGGCACCCATGCAGAGACTAAGGTTCAGAGATTGTGTTGCCACATGTGAGCTGTGAGCACAGAAGCAGGCGCAGGCAAACACACACAGACACAGGGATTAAGCAGGCACACACATAGACACAGACTCAGGGATTAAGCAGACACACACATACACACGCAGACACCGGGATTAAGCAGGCACACACATAGACACAGACTCAGGGATTAAGCAGACACACACATACACACGCAGACACAGGGATTAAGCAGGCACACACATAATGATAGTACCTGCCTTAATGATGAGAAGGAAATTCAATGCTTCTGTTGATATTTGGTTTAAATAAAACAGACTGATGAAAGCTAGAAACATGGCCATGACTTCCACTACAAATGATAAATATACTTCAAACTCTGGAATAAGAGGAAGAGACAATACATCGGATTCAATAGGAAATCTCATTCACAAAAGGTACTCTTTCACCAGCAAGTAGTTGGCCTTTAATTGGCTAAAACTAACCCCAGACAAGAACTGTTCAACCTAAGATCCAGCTATTTGTCCTCACCAGCTTTAGGTAAATAGTGAGGTCGATAAACATTGAATTCCTCCCACAACCACTCAAGGGCATTTTAGTAGTCACTAGAACACTGGTTTCCCTGTTTAAAAGTGAAGATTTTCTTATACCACTCAAACAAAAGTTCATTTTTGTTTAGGGATAATCTTTCTATCAAGTCATCCCACACGCCTTTGGCTGTAGTTTGGAACATAGCATTACCAACAATGACCAGCTCCATACTTTTCCTATAAACATACAAAAAGAATATCATTGTTTTCAACATCCAAACACTGTATCATGTATCAATGGAGGAAGATCGAGAAAAGTCAAATTTGTGAATTTGCCTTTTGCATTGATGTGCACTTTTACAGCTTGGGCCCAAAGCAAGTAATTAAAAGCTCCATCAAGCTTAATGGAAATACTTTGCTGTGTAGGAGGTTCCAAGAAACACAAGATATGTGCATCTTGTAGCCACAAGTAGGAGAACTACAAAGTTGTAACTTTATTTTTTCGCCCCTTGTCGTGTCTCCTACTTTATTTAGTATAGAAGGCCGCTTGGCATGTTGGTCAGGTGTTTACTGGCTGAATGCTTAGTTGTGGAAACAGGTTATCTGGAAATAGAGGTAAGGCTGCAAGAAATTGACCCTCACCAAACCCTGCTAAATGCTGGAGCCTTCCCGGTATGGCCTTTTTTGTGCAAAGGTCAATCCTGTCATCTCATATATAAACTGCATTAAAATTTTCTACTGCATATTAATACTATAAGAAATACCTCTTTGAAATAAGATAGGGAAAAAAAATCAAGGTTACTATCCTGTTGTAATCACCTTATTTATAACAAGGTTCTCCCTGTTAAATAATAGAGGAAAATGGCAGAGTCCATGAACTTTAGCAAAGCAGTTAGATCAAGTATCCCAAAAGAATGCACAAACCAATGAAAATCAGAAATCCAGTCAGAGAAACATAATAATCACAAAAATGAGGTGATACTTGAAAGAGGGAACCAACCATCAATACCAGCAATAGTAAACAAACCAGCCAATAAGAGCCAAAACTGGAAAGAGGAACCAACCATCAATAACAGGAAAAACTGCCGGTAGCATATAGGGGCCTAAGAAAGACCCAGAAAACATATCAAGTAAGGGGTACAGCAGATTGAAAAGATGACCAAATTACCAGGACAATTCAATGGCCAGAAGTGTATAATCCGTAGTTGCACCAAAACAGAAACTTCAAAAACTCAATTAAAAACATTGCCAAGGGCAACAGCCTACTCAACTGATCAGCATCAAATTTGGAGCAATGGGAGACCTTTGACCATAAAATAGATCCCAAAAAGTGTCAATCACTTGAGAGGTGGATGGGGAGATGGATATAGCAGAAGGTCGAAAAAGCAGAGTTACCACATGTCATCCGAGACAGCCGCAATAACAAGTTCTCATGCACAAGGATGATACAATTTTGTATTATTCTTTATCGGCATCAGAAACCCTAGCTGTCATGTCTTGCAGACTAGGAATTCAAACAGCACAATGGAAATCATGGGTATTGTGAATCATAGGGAACAAGAGACAAAGAAGGCTTTCAAAACAGAGGGAATGGATGGAACTACTGACCATATATTATGCTCTGGTAACAAGTAGCAGTAATAGATTGTCCAAAAGGACCAAAACAGTCAATAAATGAAGGAAGAAGAGAAGATAAATGGAGGCAAAGGAGACTCACAATTATGTGAATTGCTTCATACCATAAGCCATTTTTACCATTACATACAAAAGGGAAAATAGTAGTAGTATTAAACAATAGCCAATGCCAATGAAAGTGTCAAAATACGATTTTGAGACTTAGGGGAACTCAATGCCATGCTAGATACAAACACGTCCAAAAAAATGCTGTTTAATGTTTAGTTTCTGTCAGAAAAGTGTCACAAGCTTCTGTAAAGCCTCACAAACAACACAAGCAAGGTAAGATCCATTTGAACCGTGTTAATTTTATGTAATTTTTATTTATGATACTAATTCCATATTTAATTCTCTTTAAATAAGTGCGACAAAAATTTCAACAGAGACCACCAAAGTTTACCTCTCTTGTATGAGAAATTCCCCCATCCTCTGGAATTATTGGGAGGTGCTGTCAATATTATGAAACAGAAAATCAGTGAAAACCGACAAGATTAATTTCACTAGCAAATAAAAGAACACTCATTATGCTAAGCAAGAAGGACAACCACCTGAGGCTGCCATCCAAGCTCATCTGGACAACGGAAAGTGGCCTCATTATATGCCAGTCGCTCAAGGGCAAATCTTGATGCCCCACTATTAACCCCTAAGTGAACCTGGAAGAAAGAACCAAACATTCAAGAGAACAATGGATATTGTTGGTAACATTATGTTGAAGCATCAAATGATCATTCTGAAAATAGCTCCCAAACATCAAAGATCGGTTTGATACTTACATTGTTTTTTGATAGATGGTTTGAAACTTATTATTATAGCTAAATTGAACTAACTCCATCCATGATAAAGTAAGGAACAATCACATTGGAGTTGGTCTAGGAGTAGCTTTGATACATGATAAGCTACGAGAAAGCCATTTGAGGATGCAACTACCTGACACTGTACAACATCCTCCTATCTTAATTAGAATTTCTTTTCAAAATTTTGTTAGAAAATCATCTTTAATATTTTAACATAATAATGTTAATTAAAACTTCTTACACTAAAATAATGTATGATTTAAGAAAAAATCATGTTCAATTGCAAGTCATTTTATACAAAACAATAGGGTAGACTTCTACCTTATTATTTATTTTGGATGAATTTCAATAAACAACCAAGAGAAGAATGAAAAAGCTAATATAGAAGAAAGATTTGAACAACCAAAGGGAGGGCCAAAAACTAATTATATTATATGATAAAAGGACAAGCCAGATGTAGTCATGTAGCATCAAGAAATGGAAAGGAAACAGCTACAACTACAGATAACTGAAAGTAACTAGCCAGAACTATAAACCTGGAGGTTGGAAGCGGAATCCAACTACTCCTTCAGAATCACTATCTTCTAATACAGAAACTGACCCATCACCAGAATATCTTCCCACTTCCATTCCTGAGAATGATCCTTATCAATTCTACACAATTAATGGGTTTTATCAAAATGTGACTATAATAACTGCATCTAATTCTTGACATATTCAACTGGTAAGTTCATCAACCATTGAGCACCCCCTCCAACTCCCCCCCCCCCCAAAGCCAAACCCCAAACACAAGGAGGAAGGAAAAGAAAACCACAACTCAACAAAGGTCTATCCCAAATTCCCAACCATTTCTTTTTATTGCTACAGAAATGTGTTCTGCAACTCTACAACATTGAAAGCAAAGCTGAAATCTTATAAGCAGTTACGGACTCATGTTTTCATTCATCACTTCAGACTAGAACACATTCAGCTTTATCCTCATCCTAAGGGAACCTGGAATTCCACATCTCAACAATACGAACAGGAAATGTTTCTTGTCGTTTACCTCTACCCAGCCAAAGGCATTGACTGTGGACTCCATTCCCCAAGAAAAGTGCCAATTGGATGGCTTTTCTGATCTATATCTGCAAATTGCTGGATCCAACTAATGCCCTTTAACCTGTTTCCCTAGCTGCCTTGCCCTAAATGAAAAGAGGACTACTGTAGGCTAGTATCGACAATTAAGAGAAATCAATAATTCAATAGTAAGTATGTATTCTTCTTCTACACTGACAGTTTGAGCTGGGCAAGCCTGCAGCTCTTCCAAGTGAAACTTCATACTAATTCCTCCATAAACATAACTCATTTTAGCCTAGACTAGAAGAACGGTGTTGCAGAAGTAAAGCTAACCCAGAAGATTTGTTCATTGCATGAAGAATTTGTTTGTGACTCCAATAATTGGTAGAGCATGGGCAGTGCACCAACTCCCGCAGTCTCAAGAATAGTGCAGCTACCAAGTGTAATTCCAGCAGGTAATCCTTTTCTCCTCACAAACTCTGGGAGGTTAGTAACTATAGTCTCTGTAGGATTCTCACTAACACCTTGGAATTTCTTGAATCCAGTGACATTTACAGTAATTGCAGGAGGTCCCTGAGATCCCATATCACACTTGACACGGAAGCAATTCCCAATATTTTATGAAGTTGCCTACCCAAGCCCTGCAAAATAAGAATAAGATCATATTGCAAACAAAATTAAATACTATACCGATATGAACAGAATTAATTATTTGCATTACAAAACTTAGGCGGAGCAGTGATACATACTACTTTGGCTCATCAAATACGCAAATTAATTTACAGAAGGAAAAAAAAAATCTTTTTTGGCTCATAAAAAAATGAGTATATTGTATGATTTATATAAGACCAACTAAAGTGAGTTTTTGACAATCCAATTCCGCATGAAAAATAATCATTAGTGCAAAACAATCAATTTAGATTACAAGTTTACGTAGATTCCAGATAACCTGAACCAGGAACCAGATTGATCTCTACACATAAAGGGTCTAAGAGAAGTTATACAGTAAAACTAAAAGAATAAAACTTTGAACACCATGAAGATGGACATAAAACTTGATAAGAGAAATTAGACGATTAGATGCCGAAATGAAAACCCAAGAACATCTTAAGAAATCCTAAAGATCTTACCTAGAACCAAAGGAGTTGCAGACGAAATGAGCTCTTCGAGCCCTTTCTGCAGAGAAGTTGCAGACTTTGGAAGACAAAACAACCTTGCCCATTCCCAAGAGTTGCCCCTGACTATTTATCCGCTGGGTATCTCAAACCATACCAGATTGCACTAAAGTCGCTCCTAGTATCTAAAATGAAATCATTCCTGGCCAGTTTGCATCCTCTATAAAAGGACTACAACCAACGGTTCCACTTGGCCCGGCTCCAACTTAGTCCGGATTCCCCAGTGCCATGGCTACATGTGGAACTTTCCTTGCCCATTGTCTTTTTCTGAAATTTTGAATTGAATAGAACATTATCTGCATTTTTTATCCGGATTAGTACCATATCCGTTTCATACTTTAATGGGTTTAGATAGTTTTTCAGTTGATTACCAGAAAATTCCTTTATAAATTCCAGAAAAACAAGAGTTTTGGAGGATCTTGTTACAATCTAAACGTGGATGTTTAGTGGCAGAAAGGTGAAGAAAATAAAAATGAAAAAACAATAAGCAAATCCCAAGGGGTAGTTAAGCTGGTAAAAAACACCACCTCCAACTAGGGACTTGGGGTGAAGCTCTGCCTTATATTTATTAAGGCACGCAAAAACTGGGAAAACAAAAGGCGAAGATGAATTGTTGAATCTCTCATCCTATTAAAAGTTTTTTTTTCTTTTGAAAAAGAAGTTATGCTATTAAAAGTAGATGTTAGAACTTAGAAGTAGTATATAAGGAAATGAAATGCCACCACTGTAGCAAGTACATGTATTACATCAAGTATATATCCCTTTATTTTGGTTTTTAATGAAAATTTTTGTTTGATTTTTGGTAGAGAATGTGAAAATAAAGAAAACAAAGAATGCCCAACTTGTATCCTGTCTCTCTCGTTCTTTGAAATAATAAAAGACACCAGTCACTTTCTAATACCTAAACTTATGAATAGGTGTGCTGTTAGCCTGCCAAAAGCCAATGGCAAACCTAACCCTGCCAAATGGAGAAAATGATTTGATTGGTTTCAAACGTGGAAAACATTCCATCAGATCAGCTTATTTCTTAGCTTTTCTTAATACCTAACCCTTTCTGTCTTTTGTGTAACAGAGAAGAAGAAGATGTTAGAACATTACTACATTTACTGTTCTTCATTTGCTGCAACTGTTTGGGTTTCATCTCCTATTAGAATTAGTACATTTGAAGTTTAATGAAGTGATTTTAAACAGTGGCTAAGCTTTTTGTTTAATAGGTTCAAACAGGTTCCAAGCAAAACTGATTTTGACAATATTCAGTCTTCTTTACCATGGCAGGTTTGGGAAACCAATAACAAGGTTATTTTTAATCATATAGACTGTAAGGGTAATCTGGTCATTTCCATATGTGTTAGTCAGTTCAGTTGAACCGGCGGGTTCATTTATGTTGTATATGTTGTCTTTGGTCTGGTTCATTCATATGTTATGCAATTTGTTTTTGGGGTTTCTGATTTGGGGAAAATCATGAGTTTTGGCAATTTGATTCAATTTGGTAAATTATACGTATCAATCACCACCGGCGATCACATAAACCATAGAGTCTAGCTTGCAATCTACTTTATTGGAATTCCATGCTACTGTTGAAGATGGACAGAGGTTTTTTGAAATTTATCCCATCTATTTCCTTATAGATGTATGACATGTGTTCCAACATCACATCAAATGGTTGAAATCTATTTACAAGTCACATCAAAAAATTGAAAATATTGTGACTTGTAAATGGAAATCAACCTTTTGATATGATGTTGTGACACATATCACACCTCTACAGGGAAATGGATCGGAAATGGATAGAATATCGGTCCCAGGTTTCTCACCAAATATTCTACAGGTTCAAAGCCATTTGCACGCCTGTGCCTCTCATTCCTATTCTTTTTTGGTAAACTCCCATCCCTATCCCTAATGCTATGAAACATAAACTGATGGTGCTAGGTAGCAAACTCTAGATTGAGCGGTAAAGGTGTTCTTATGAAAAGGGTAACTTTTTAGTGGCCTTTATGCTCACAAACTCGCAATGGTTGGTTCAGACCATACACTTTTAGAAGTCACAATTCAGAAGACCAAAAGATAGCCCACGAGGCTCATTTATGAAACAAAATGGAAAGGGTATTAGGACAATGGGGGACCAAATCAAAAAAGGTTGGACAACAAATAGACATGGATCACCTTCCTTTATTCTCCAACATAAGATATTCTATTGCACATTTGCACAACTACTTTAAAACATGTTTTCCAATAGATGATATTAAGTTTAGATTTTGCTGAGTATTGATGTGTATGTTATTGAGAAATCAATGCATATAAATACAAGAATGTGCGATAAATTTTCTACATAAGAAAATAGATCAACTTATAAATTTTTTTTACCGTAAATAAAAGAACTACTTAAAAATAAATGATTACAATAAGAGAACTACCTAGGATATAAGATTACAACAAGAGATTTACATAAATTAGGAGATTACAACAAGTAAACTACAAAAAATACAAGATATATACAATAATATTGGATAGCACTCTCCCTCAAGGTGGGCATGAAGATCAGGAATGTTTAGCTTGGACTGAAGATGATGGAATGATGCACAACCAAGGAACGTAGTAAATAAATCAGTAAGTTGCTTAGATGAGCAAACCTTCAATGGAACAAAAATGTTGGATGATGCACAACCAAAGTACGTGAAAAATATATCAAGAAGCTGAAGTAAACAAGTATTTTTTGCTAAAAGGTCAACAATGCATACATGCTTAAAGGAATAAATAAAATAAATAAATAAATAAAGAGGCTTAGGATTTTGAGTTTAGGGTTTAGAATTTAGGCTTTGAAAGATTTGGACAAGACCTAGTGTTCAATGATTTAGGTTTAGCATTTAGACAACAGTTTTTTGGGTCATTAGTCACGCCGTAGGGAGAATGGGCGTTTTGATGTAAGGTGTACTGATTTGGAATAAGGAATGGAGATTAGGTTTAGGATTCAGACTAGGAGAAGTTTATGATTAAGATTCAAAATTATGAAGAAAATAAAGAGAATATGGGTTAGCAATAGCTAAAGTAGAAGTTGGGGACGGAAGATTAGTTGCCTTGGGGAAGAAAATAGAATCAAATGTTAGACTATACTATGTTAAATTTAGATTTAGATGAACATTGGTGTGTATGTTATTGAGAAATCATGGCATATAAATACAACAATGGGAGATAAAAAAAACTCTCTCAAAGAGCAAAGAAGGGCTACATAGAATAAAATATTACAGTAAATAAAATAACTACCTATAAATAGAAAATTACAATAAATACTTTTTTAAATTAGAAGATTATAACAAATAAACTACCAATAATGCATGATATACACAATAATATCGGATGGTGGGGCTTTTATCGCATTAAGAGAAAATTTTCAACCCGCAGAGCTAGATTTAGGATTCAAATCCTCTATAACGCCCAAGTGAACAACTATCCAGCCAGCTCTCAATGACTACCACGCGTCCCCTCTCTATTTTTAACACTGGATTATTCATAATTTGGTTTGATTGATGAACCAAAGTGCACATAAAAAATTAAAAATTAAAAATTAAAAAAAGAAAAAGAAAAACAAATGAACCAAAGTTGTTAGGTTATTTAAAGATATCATAATCCAAGGGTTGGAAATAAATAAGGGACACATGTTGTTGGACGGTGCCCACTTGAATGTTGTAAAAGATATAATTCATAAATTCATCATCACACGTGTCAAATCTAAAGATAAATTTATCTTTTTAAGATAAATTCTGGAAAATATAAGACTCTATAGACACGTGTCATTAATTTAATTATGTAAATTAAAAAAAATCATTTTTCCTTTGCAAAAATGATAAATTCATAAAACAATTCAATTGAGAGAGAACATGCATATTGGCTTTGAGGGTAATTATCCTTTTCTCTTGAATGAATCATATGAAAAAAATAGCGGGGAAAAAAAATTATCACAACTCTCTATCCAACTAGTGAAAAAAGACAAATTACTCTCCATCATGGTAGAATATGTGCTTTGTAACGTTAAAAATGCAAAAGACATATTTTTACCTAAAAAACAAATACATCAAAATATGTAAGAAAGAATGTGACAATAGCATTTGACCATATCTCAAATTATGTAAGAAAAAACTTGTTCAAAGTGAATGCAGAGTTCATTAGCTCTTTCTGTCTTTATGCCCTGAATCAGAGTATCATTATTAATTTCGTACAACAATGAAAAGAATAACATTCCTTGAGATGGGTCAATTATAGATGAGCAATACTTTCTTATGAAATGGGTGGAAAATAATAATATATACTGTTTTGGGTAAAAGTAGATAATCATTATTTATTTATTTATTTATTTATTATTTCCATTGATGGTGGATACAACTTTATCCATATGAAATCATTGGAAGAATAGAATACCTCCACTTAGACAAAGGTACATTCCTAATATTAATGTCATCCCTTGAATTATTCAATCCAACTCTCTATTACTAACACCATTAGTTTATATTTATTTATTTTTAATATTAATTATTCTTATATCATAAATTTAAATACCATCAATGAACCCTATATGTAAAATTTTATAAGGATTTATAATCCGAAAAAAGATGAAGTTGTAGATGGTGGAAGGAGAAGAAGAAATGAGTCCAACATAGAATTTTTTCGTTTAGGGTTATTATGTTTTTTTTTTTAATATTTAACTTACATTAATACTTAACGTGATTTTCTTGATGATAGGAAGTATTTGATATATTTTTATCCTATTGGAGGTCTAATTGATAAATCAGATAATTTAAAAATAGGGTAAATATCACTTACCACCCCTCTTAACTGAACAAATATCACTTAGACCCCCTTAATTTGATATTATCCCCATCCCCTGTTAACTTTTTCGATTAAATTTAATTTTTACCATTAAATATTTTTTTAAACCCCAAATTACCCTTGGCTAAAAACATTTTTTTTAAATTTAAACCCTAAATTATGATAATCACCCTAGTAGTTAAAATACTAAATTATCTTCAATTAAAATAATTATTAAAAACCAAAATACTATATTTAAAACCTAAATTATCTTTAATTATTTAAACCCCAACATATCCTCTTTTTTTTTTATTTTTTTATCAAAACACATACTACTTGATATTAAAATGCAATTTAAATTGAGAAGATGAAGCATTGATTCTTTCTTCTATTTTTTAACATTTAAATTAAAGAATTGAAGTTAATTAAGGGTGTTTTGGGCCAAGATGTTTTAAATATAAATTGAATGTGTTTTTTTAGTTATTTGATAAAATAAAAAAATAAAAAAGAGATACATTGAGATTTGAATAATTAAAGATAATTTGAATTTTAACTATGAAATATTGGTTTTTAATAATTATTTTAATTGAGAATAATTTAGTATTTTAACTGCTAAAATGATACGGTAATTTAGTATTTAAACTAAAAAAATATTTTTATTAGGGTAGTTGGGATTTTAGAAAAAATTGAAGGGATAATTACTATTTTCCCCTTGTACTTTGGTTTTATTACTAATCAAACCTCTTTCTTTATGAAATTACTATTGTCCCCCTCACTTCTAACGGTGTTAAGTGGTTGTTAACATCAAATATGTAATATCTATTTTGCCCTTCATTAAAATTAATAACTTACAAAAAAAGACATTAACCTCATTTTTAGAAATTATATTGAATGTCAATTATATCCTTAAAATCTTATATTTTACAATAAATTTTTGGCTTTGGTGGAACCACACACTTTGTACAATGGTTAGCATATATTAGGAGATTTTCAAATTTCAACTTTGAATTACAATTGATATTTCCTAATATTTTAGTTTCTATTTTAAGTTTTATTTAATCACATATTTCCTTTATTCGGCGAATTCTTTTTAGAAAAGAAAAATCAAATATTTTATTTATTTGGTAGTTTCTTTTTAGAAAAGAAATTTTAATTTAAAGTTAATTTTTCTCCATAGTTAATTAAGGATAATATTATAACTTGCAAAAGAGTAAATAAGTAAAGAGATAATAGTAGGGTTATTTTTGGTTTTTGAAAAAAATATATAGATGCCACATCATCAGTAAACTAACTTAGCTTAACGGGAGGGGGCATTAGTAATTTTAGACAAAGTTAAAGGTTGGATTAGCAATTTTAAAAAGTAGAGGGGATAAAGTAGTAATAAAATCAGAATACAAGGGAGCAATAACAATTATCCCAAAATTTAAAGGTAAAAATTAAATTTAACCAGGAAAACTAATAGAGAAAATGTGTTTGATATATTTGTTAGGTAAGAGAGGAGGTAAGTGACATTATCCAACTAAGAGGGGTCTAAGTGCTATTTGTTCAGCTAAGAGGGGAAGTAAGCGATATTTACCCTTTAAAATATGATATTAATTTTACGGGAACTGAGAGGAAGTCGGATTGTCTCCCTCATGAGGAAACATATAGTGCTCTATCATACAATAGGAGTGGGATTCATGTACAATTGATTAACTTTTTCATTTATTAAAATCCAGATGTAGACCCCACTCCTATTATATTATGAAAAAATATAAGAGCAAATTGCACTGACACCCCAAAATGAAGGCTTTAATGTACTGACACCCCAATTTATGTTTGAAAAACACAGGCATCCCATTTATTAAACACACTAGTCCATTCCGTTAGTAAAACCATTAAACTACTAAATTACTTTTTTTAATTAAAATAATGCCTATTACCAAAATTCAACCAACACCAATCTAGTCTAAAACCTCAATGTATCTTTAATTATTAACTCCCAACATACCCATTTTTTCACCAACAAAAAAGAAAAGAAACAAGCTTAAAAAGTTGATCTTCCATTTACATTCACTTCTTTAAGATGCCAAGGAACTCCCATCAATTTATGTTAATCTACCCATTTGATTTCATCCATACAACTATTTTGGGTTTTTTGAATTTCTTTGATAAGTACCCTCCTGAATTCTTAGCTGCGTTATTCTTGGGCTTTTGTTCCCCCATCTTCTAAATTAAAGATAATTGAATCCTCATTTCCTCTGCTTCAAAAGTCTAAACCATTCATCTCCTCTCATTTCAACGTAAACCTTTTTCTTTTTCTACGTACTCACCAAAATCTAAATTTTCATCTATCGATAAATTGAATCCACCATTTCCTTTTTCAAAAGTCTAAACCATTCATCCCTCTCACTCAAGGAAACCCTTTTCTCTCTCCTTTTTACCCACTCAAATCAAATTTTATCAGCTACCGATCGTTTCACGATGATAGTGACCTTATTATTCACCGCTAAAGCCCCAAAGCAAAATGAAGGGAGGTGTTTGATCCAAAGAAGATGAGTCTACCGTTCGTATTCCCACGATGACAGAGATCATTCACCGTTAAAACCCCAAAGCAAAGTGAGATATCGGAAAAATCTTCAAGATGATGTAGACGAAGATGAGTCGGCAATTGTCATCACCGATGAATGGGGAGAGAGGTTGAAGCGATATTTAGCCTTGTCCAAAGATCTGATGTTGATCCTCAGGATGACTGACGAAGAGTGGAAGTCAAGATTGTTTCCCTCATGAGTGAAACATAGCTAGGGCTGAGTATGCAGGGCATTGGAATTAAAAAGAGTGTGATTCATGTATAATTAATTAATTTTTTCATTTATTAAAATCCAGATGTAGACCCCACTCTTATTAATTATGCTAAAAATATAATGAGATGCTCACGAGGAGGTGGGGCAGAAAATTTCAAATGATGCATAGGTGTTGCGTAATTAATGCACAGCATACGGTAAGATCTCAATTGTCCATCTTTCAAAAGTGTTGAAACACATTTATGCTAAATGGACGTGGATATTAAATTTCGATTATACGGCTGCACAACATTGCACGTGTAATGCGCAACACTCAAACACGACCCAAAAATTTCCCAAAAGGAAAGAACAGAGCAATGGTGCGCTTTTCGAAAGCTTTATTGGGAAAAATTGATAGCAGTCAAACATGTACGTTACTGTAGAACTTCGTACGATGAGCTCAGAGAATCGTTGAAGCTGGCGCGCTGTACCCGAGTCACGAGACGGACGGACATCCCCGGATAAATCATATCTAACGTAACTGTGACTCTGTGAGGTTAGTTTGGGAAATCCAAAAACTTCAAGTCGTTCTGACAAAAGTGGGCTCTCCCTTCTAGGTAAGACAACCCGAACCGGTATAACACGACTTCTGAACCCGTTAATATAGCTATTTATAGTACGATTCCGGTCCAATTAGTTGATTGGACCATCTTTTCCTGGGTTGAACACTTTTAGATCATTTGAAGCTTTGACACTTCGAGCACTTTTTCCAAAAGAATAAAGGAAAGAAAAGCTTTGAGTTACCAAATAAAGTATTTATCACAGGTGGTTCAGGTTTACCATCCAAAAAATATATTTATTACAGGCGGAAATGCTGCAAGAATCTTAAGTTGGTGGACCGGATTGCTAATATTGAAATCATCTCTGCCCCTGATTGGAAAAAATAATATTTTCTATCAAAAAAAAAAAAAAGAAAAAAATATTATTATAATGAGAAAGAGAAAGTTGCCTTAAGTTAAAATAAGTTTGTATTTCAGAGCGGAAATCAGGACAAAAAAACATTTGCAAAAAATATCAAATGACCGTCTGATCCTTGGTAAATATAAAATTACGTACTTGTACTTTTTAGTTTTACCTCTTGGGAATGGATTCTCTGCGGTAATCAGATATAGAGAACAAACGAAAAATCACCACAACCAATATATGGTCGACAAATGGCAATAATGAGATATTCTAAAAAAAGAAGGCAATAAATTACGTTTAAGTACCAACCCGCGCTACGTTGTAATTCTGTTTCTGAAGTAGTCTGAAGACTCTGAACGAGGCTGTGTGAAAATGACTATTTTGACCCTAAAGTCGATTTGCTCATCTTTGCCGGTTTAACATCTCCTGTAGGCTTTTTTGCTTCTTCTTTAAAATCGTAACGCAGATTTCCCTCTTTTCTTTCCGAATCTGCTCTGTTGAGGTGAGACGGTGAGAGTTGCGCCTGCAACTCGCCTTCTTCCTCAGAAAAGCATAAACTTTTCGTGTTCGCGAGCCGCTACTCTCTGGAAGTCATCATGTGCAGTGCATGCATGTGGCTTTCATCATCTCCTCTCATTTCTGACTCATTGGTTCGTTGTGTCTTTCTTTCCCTTTCTGGTTCAATTCCTATTCAATTATCAAATTCTCTGACGCTACGAACCTGTTTCATCTGCAATGTAAGAAAAATCTCGCCAGTGTGAAATCTATTGCTCTCACTCTTCCATCAGACTTTTTCCGAGAACTTTGCAGTTTGTTTAACTGCTGCAAAATTTTCTCGCTCTGGATTATTATCTTTTGGTAGGTCTTAAGGTCTTAACTGCGATCAGATTTATGCGGCTTTAGCCCTTTTTTATGAGGAAAAAGCACCGTAGATTCGTTTTGTTTCACAAAATTTTCTCTCACCTACTTCGGTTTGGTCCAAATTGTTCCATTGCGCTGCAGTAATTGAATTTGTATTTCTGCACCTTTTTCTTTTTCCAATTAATTTTGTTCAGTCTTCCCAATTACATCACTAGTCCTATTTCTGTGTATTTTGGTTAAGATCGTTGGTCTTACGGTTGTCGATTAGAAGTATCAAGTAATTCTCCAGAGTTCCTAAATCAAGTTGCTTCAGAGTAGTCTCCTTTATTGTCGGTGTGCCTTAATTGAGGCGACCTTGGATGGAATAAACAGTTCCGGTGGCGAGAAGTGATATTATTGCAAAGGTTAGAAGTGAAGCAGATACCAGGTATGTTACTTTAATCAAGTGTTAACCGCAAGTCTAGCTATTGACTCGTACTTCTGGTCCTCTGGAACAGCTTATTTACTTGATACTGATAAATATCTCTAAAGGCCAAGAATTATGAAAAAGTGTGATTTACCGGAGAAGAGAACTGACAGGTTGAACTGAAAGAGGAGACACTGGAGGCTGTAAGTGTATGGTGAATCAATTTTATTTTGTCCACTATTCGCATGAAGTTATATTAGTTTTGCAAGTTCGTCTCATACTGATGCCTATTTTATTTCTGTTGTTTTTCTTTCACCTGTTTCTTGAGCAGTTTGGGAACAACTGATTGGGTAGAAGTAGGTTCCATTGAAATGGTGATTCTCTCTCTTTATTCTTATTAATAGTATAGACGATTGTAGTGAACAATAAGTAAACGAAAGTTTTATCATTTTATTCCTGAAACTTCGGCTTCATAATGCATGTTAATTTATACAGGATGACAGTACACTAAGTGGTGAAATTGACGAATTTGACTGGGATAGCAATGATGAATATGAAATTCAGAAATCACCTTTATCATCTTGTTTGAATTCGTCAATTACTGGTCCTGAAGATGGTACAGTCCTGGGGAAGGTGAGTATAACAACAACTATTGGATCTGTTTTTAATGCGTGTATTCCTGTATCTAGTTAATAGACCTAAATGGTCACACTGGGATGGTTGACAAGTTTATTTTCTTAAGTAAACCCTTTCACAAATTCTATCATATTGGATGACAATACTTCATGCTTCATACTGAAAAATTCTGCTCTCAACCAATGCTATTTTCTCACTAAGTTCTTCATTTCAATCCAATACCTGAAAATAACATACCCACCTTTTTCACCCTATGGGTTGCCAATTTCCTTGTACTCCCCACAAAATTGTACAAGAATAATTAGCAAAGGAGAATGGACTCTGGTTGTATTAGCATGTTTATCAGGTTTTATTTATTTTTTGGATCTGAACATCAAGCCTCAAATATGTGTAATAAAGACCTTAAAAAATTTAAGAGCCTAGTATAATGTGCCAAATTCCCATAAATTCTGAACTCAAGCTCACTAAAACAGATTAGGATCCCTATGGTGACCTCTAGTTGGATTGCTTGTTGTTTCTATAATTCACCAATGTCACAAGTTGTCGATCAGTGATTCTGTTTTTGAATTGTCTGTGCATGAATCTGCTTTCTCTTGTCCATTGGGCAGCAATGATATCTGGACATTCATTTACTTTGGTTTTGGCTTTAGTTATGTTTATTTGGAGAGCAACTTTGGAATCATAGGCTTTAAATTAAGTAGAAAAAAGATGGAAATCTGGTGTGTAACTTTGGTCATGAATGGATGCGTTATGAGGTGGTGAAATTTAGTGAGAAGGAGATTCCACAAGATGATTATTTTGGGTATCTTGTCTCATTTATAAATATAAAAAAAACTGATATAGAAGATGATGTGTTTTCAAAATAAGTAAAATAGGGTGGATGAAGTGGAGAAGTGCGTTTGGGGTCTTCTGTGATCGGCATTTTCTTTTAAAGCTCAAAGGAAAATTCTATAGGACCGTTGTATGACCAACTAAGATGTATGGTGTAAAGTGTTGGTCCATTAAGAAGCATCATACAGATAAACTCAATCTAGCAAAAATGAGGATGCTATGATGGATGATTGGCAAAACTAGGAAGATAAGATAAGGAATGATCATACTAGAGTTGGTCTAAGAGTAGCTTTGATAAATGATAAGCTATTAGAAAGTCGATTGAGGTGGCATGGCCACGTTCAATGGAGGTCTTTAAATGCCCGGTATAAAAGAAGCAATTTAATTCAGATTGAAGGAATTATAAGATGTAGGGTAGACCTAAGATATCCTTAAGAGAAGTGGTGAGAAAGGATATGCATAACTTAGGCCTTGTACCTAGTATGGCCTCAAATAGAGTTGATTGAAAGGTAAGCACCTTGTAGCTGACCCTATTTGGTTGGGACAAGGGTTCTTCTTGTTGTTGTTTGATGTAACTAGGATTGGCAACTATAGGGCACTTCATATTTTAGGTCCAAATTCAGCCCATAATCATGTAGCACCAAGAGCTGGTCGAATTACCCTTGGGTTTTTTTGGTTATTTTACCACCTCCCCTCGAGGTCAAGGTGGTCTAGTTTGATTCCTCTTAATTTTTGGGGTCCTTTCCCCTTTTTTTTTTTTTTTAAGTTTTTTTTTTTTGTATTTTTTAAAAATTTTTTTTTTTTTTTAAAGGTTTTTGGGTTTTTTTTTTTTTGTTGGTTTTGCAAGTTGTATGTGTTTAGGAACTCTTACTTAAGAGTCCTTTTCTAGTTTAGAAAGTCAAGTGTAGTTGTAATAGGGAATTCTAATCCAAATTGGATTTCCTAAGTTGAATTCAAGTTGGTTTTCTTCTCTGAGTCCTACCTTAATTCCCTTCAATGTAAGGCTATAAAAAGATCCACCCCCCCCCCCAAAAAAAAAAAAAAAAAAAAAAAAATCTTAACAAATGAGTTGATGATTAATTGAATGAATAGTGATAACTTTCTGGGTTATTTGAGTTCTATAATTTTCTGCAATTTCAGTTTCTGTCCACCTTCTTCAATCTTGTGGCAGCCTTGGAGTCTCTAAAGTTGTTTGAAGATCTTCAAGAGGAGTTAGACCAAACCAATTAAGCATCGTCCCCTACCCTTCCCCCACCCTAATCCCTTCTCCCAGCCTTGTCCAACAGTCCCCCTTTCCCTCCCTCTTTCTTGCGGCACTGCAGCCCTCCCCCATCAGCAAAAGCCCTACATCCCCTACCCCTCTCACCCTATCCCTCCTCCATTAGGATCACACCCCTCCCCTCCCCTTATTCTGCACTTCATCTTCTTCCTCTAGAAACCCTAACCCTAGTTATGTGAACACGATTCTAGGGTTAGGGTTTCTAGAATAATTTCCCTAGAATTAAGGATTCATCTAAAATCTTCCAGCAATAATGGTAAAATATTATGGGAAAGTTTTGGGATGCTTTTGGATCTCTGAAGTTTAGGTTTCTAGAATAATTTCCCTAGAATTAAGGATTCATCTAAAATCTTCCAGCAATAATGGTGATATATTATGGGAAAGTTTTGAGATGCTTTTGGATCTCTAAAGTTTAATAGAAAGATCCTAGAGAAAGGAATGACTAATTTTGATATGGGTTGGATTTGGAAGAGTTAGGGTTTTATCCAAATTCTTATGAAATGATTTTTGAGATATCCAAAATCACCCTAGGGTTGATGGAAAAGAAGAATGAGATAATTTGGATGATTGGGTAAGGTCTAGAGTAGATTGAGGGGATGAATCCAAAGGTGGGAAATTTTAGGGTTTTGGGAATGGATCTTGGGCAATCTTTCCTGGATCTTTTCCTCTCTTTTTTCTCTTTCTCTTTCTTTTCTTTTTCCTTTCTTTTTTCTTCTTTCTTTTCTGTTTCTCAGATCTGCCACAAGTAAGAAAAGGGGGTGGGCGGGCCAAAAGATAGAGGGAAGGGAGTAGGGAAGGCGTAGGGTAAAGGAGAGGTGGGGGGGGGGGGGGGGGGGGGGGGGGGGGGGGGGGGGGGGGGGGGGGGGGGGGGGGGGGGGGGGGGGGGGGGGGGGGGGGGGGGGGGGGGGGGGGGGGGGGGGGGGGGGGGGGGGGGGGGGGGGGGGGGGGGGAAACTCAAGTTTCGCGGGTGAAATGGGAAACTTAGGTGGAAACTTGGGAAATTGAGGAAACAGGGATTGAGTTGACACAGGAGGGTTTTAGAACTATTTTGGGGTGGGATTGTATTTAAGCTAATTAGTGTATAAAGAACACATGGCAATGCATTTTAGTAAAAAAATCAATGTAAATATGTCTTTTAAATTACATAACATTAATGTAAAGATGACGAGAAGTACACAATAAAGTTAACTATACTTAAGCAAATAAGCATAACATTCAACATGAACATATTAACTCAAGCTCAACTCAACTTTTAAGTTCAATTGAAATATCAAAAAACTCTAAACATCGGATACAATGTAACTAGTAATAAAAATAAAATGGGAAGTAAACTCACAAGTCGGGCAATAGGAGTGCTGGGATCCATCCGTGACTGAGTAGTCGTGCGTGACATCCCTCCAAGGACAAGACACCCAGACATGTGATGCCTATGGTTGTCAGGTGTCGAAAGCTGCGCTCTATAGGTGGTCATCAACATGCATAAGATACTCGAGGGAATGCACAATAAGGATAGGGAAGTCCTTCTTGTGAATCTCGGGGGTATGGGTTGGGGTTGCACCCGAAGATCTGCTAACATCGGGAATCGATGTATAAGTTGCACCCATGCAAAGTCCTCCCATCGGGTTGGATAATACATCCTACGTTCCACTTCCCTCGTATGTCCTCATAATCGAGGAAACAGACATAAGATGCCTACTATAAGCCAAGAAGATGCGGCACCGCTCTATGCAGTGGGGATCAGTGTTGCGGTATCCGGTATCGACGGTGGAGCCTCTTGACTCATCTAGACTCATAGATCCTATGGAGCTGAAGCTATTCACTTCAATGGGATTGTAAGACCCGTCGATGAAGTGTCATCCCAACCCATGTCATGGTGTCCTTTCCCTTCCCTTAGAAGTGGAACTACGACGCACCGTGGTGACATCCAGGTAGCATGGGTGAATTGACTCTCCCCGTGAATCTTAATGGCCCTCCATGTCCCGACTCTCAGCTGCTGGCTCTGGTGGTGGTCTCTCTGTGGTGGTTGTGAATCTGATCAGTGGCGTCACCACCATCATCATCATACCACCACCACCATCATTATCATCATCATCATCATCACTCCCGTCATTCCCCTAGGGCCACTACCAAGTCCATCATCATCATCATCGTGCATCATCCTGTGCCGACTAGCGGGTGGGTGAGTAATATCATCATCATCATCGACCATATAATATTATCCTCACGACCTTGGATGCACGGGGTGTGGTACAAAGGACGGTTAGGCTCGGTGTGCACTCTCCCTCTGTGGCAAGAACTCATTAACATCAGCTCCATCTCTCGTGAATTTGACGGGTGACCTCCGCTCATCCAATAATGGCTGACCCACTCAAATAGGGGTACTCCTCCTCTCATCATCTATGGCAAAGATGTCAGCAACTCAATCTTGTCCCCATTACCTTGCTCTTGACCTAACCTAATGTGCTCCTCTCTCAACCTCATATTATAATGAACATATACAAGATCCTCCAGCCGCTTCACCCCCAACGGTTCCGCTCTTAGAATGTATCAGATTGAATGTGCTCGATTACGCTGAGCGGTGCGAAGATGTACGGGAGAGCACTCTAGCTTGCAATCTTAATCAAGTACTGAGTCTAACCCGTATTGCAGCCACCACTCAGCTGCAAGAAACATAACCAACCTAATTAATAATAGTAAAAATAAATTGTGTCAAAAACTCAAATTGAGCATCTAAGACTTAGACTAAGCCCGACTAAGTGACTAACCGGGAGTGGTGTTCTCCCTAGCTTTGAATAGCGGTGAGTGACCGTAGCTACCGATAGCATCTCTAAAAGCCTTTAAGCTGCGATAAATAATTACAAAGTTAGTAATAAGAAACAAGTATTTAGCCTAATTCTTAAGTACTATACTACTAGTCATCTCACAAGTCACAACTTACAGTCTTACCTCATTATTAATTAATGCTTGTTTTGTCGCATCCGGTTCCAACCTTTCCATACTTCATGGACTGGGATCAAATCGTCCTCATCCCAAGTTCTTTCTTGTAGTGGTACATGGGGTTCAAATAATAGGCTATCAAACAAGCCAACAGATGAGATGGTAAGAAACTATAAAACTACATAATAAGTATTACGTTATTAACAATTAAGTATTTAAGTAATAACTTGAAAATTTTAATAACTTTCAACTCACCAGCCAAATGCAATGGATGTTTCATTGCCTTTCCACCTTTCTTGGATGATGTTAAGGAATTTCTGGTTGCCCCTAGGATAGACTTTCTTAACCATCTCCTTCATCATCTCAGCTGCAGCCCATATATGTGGTAAAGTTGGTTTCCTTTGTTGATCTACCAACTTCAAGAATTGTCACCACAGGGTCTAGAAGCTTGATAACAACTCTTAGATTTGCCCCGAAGCTATCATTGGATATGGTAGCCCGTCTTGCTCTCCCTGCGGTGATTCGATTGGGGCCAAGCAAACCAGTGTTGAGATGCAAACATAGCACGTAGTTGGGCTTTCTTCTTTGAAAACTCTTCAAGGAAATCCAATTTGTGGCAAATCTTGTGACCCCGAGGCCTCACCAAATCACCACCACATGTCCTCCTCAACATATCCAAAGCAAATCCATGGTTATATACGAATGTGGTCACATTTCGAGCCCGCTGAACCACATTCTTCACAAATTTGACTTCCCCATGTCTTTTAGCATCAAATCAATACAATGTGCCGCACAAGGAGTCCAAAAGAGCTTATACAGGATCCTCCATCAACTTCATCCCGACCTTCTTGAAATTGGCGCCATTATCGGTCACAACTTGCACCACGTGCTCGACTCCAACCTCTTTCACCACATTCTTCAACAACCCATATATGTATTTTGCATCCTTCTTGTGACCGGATGCATCAACGGACTGAGGAACACCGTCCTCCCATCACAATTCAACATAAAATTGATGATAGGCTGTCTAGTGGGACCGGTCCAACCATCACACATCATTGTCACCCCATAGTGCATCCACATTGGCTTAAGGCCATCAATGTAGGCTTTCAACTCTTCCTTATGCCGTGGGAGATATACATTATATATCTCGTATGGGGTTGGCCCAACCACCCCACGTCAGGAGTCTCATCCACCATCGCCGATAAAAGGCCGTGCAGCATGCGGAACTTGTGATATAATGCCCACTAGAAAAGGCCATCCCCACTGTCTCACATACCCCACATATGCTTAATCGTTGGTGGCCTGCAAACAAGTCGGGATGGTGCGTAGTATCGCACATCGGGATCGGCCTCAATGGGAGAAGCGGAGATGTGGCACTAGGTCGTGATCGTGGGGCCCATGGTAATGGGCCGACTCTCGGTACTCGGCTCCTCCTCACGGAGGCCTCCACTGCCCTCCCAACCGGATCTCCGGAGACCACCCGGCTCCGTGTCCTCCGATCTCATCGAGTCATAAGACTCCTACCACGAGTACTCTCTCACCGCCCTGGGGATGATGCATCAGGGACGGAAGCCCCAAGCGCCCGGGATCCTCTTTGCTCTTTTGTGCCTTTCTCTGCCCTCCTTTCACATACTTTGCCATTGCCACTTAACCATAAGGGACATTGGGGCATCCAACCACAGCGGTCCCCCGTAGATGGATCTTTAGTCTAGTGGCCCCACGATCCAATCTTTTCAAACAATATTTACACTCGACTTCCTATCATCGTCGGAGGCTACCATGCGCCAAGCTATGTGGACATTGTGTTCTATCGAATCTCCAACTCAAAACTCAAAAGCTTGTGCCCGAATCTGAATTCTGATACAAACATACATAATATTTAATAATCACCGTTAAAAACTTAAAATAGAAACCCAACAGTCCAACACTTAAATTTTAATCAAAGCATTAATACTTTAACGTTTAACATCTAAAATCTAAATACAAAAACTAAGAAAAATTCTTCAATTTAAGCTTGCACTATAATGGAACAAGTGAACAACAATAGAGAAGAGAGAACAAGATAATGGCATATTTCATTAACAAGTTATGTACCAAAATTTCTGGATCAAAATTCAGACATCCAACATTGAACATTCCAACTTGAACATACTCGAAGTCTTCTATTAAGCATGCTAAACAGCTAAAGATTTAATTTTTTAAAGCGTAAATGGAATACATCTATTAAGCATGCTAAACAGCTAAAGATTTAATTTTTTAAAGCTGTAAATGGAATACATCTATTAAGCATGCTAAAAACTAAAGATTTAATTTTTTAAAGCTGTAAATGGAATACATGAGCCAACTGAGCAAGACTCGATGCGAAAACACAAGAATTTCAAGGGGAAAGAAGAGAAGCAAGGGGAAAGAAGAGAAGCAAGGAAATGAAGCTAAAAACCCAAGGAAATGAAGCTAAAAGCAAGGAAACTACGTTCACTAAACCATTCAAAGCTAGGTTACCTTCAATAGAGCTTCAAACTTTGAAATAATCCACCAACAAGTGCCGATTTCACCAAAGGAGTGCTTGAATCTACTGAAATCATGCAAAACCATGAAAAAAGGTGAAAAATGGTGAAACCTCCGGAAATGCCTCGCGCCCCAGTTTCGATCGAAGATGATGACTTTTATAACGTTGAACCGGCTGGTTCAGCCGGTTCACTAAACCAAAAACCAAGTTTGAGTTCGATCGAAAGAGGGTGATCGAAACCCGAAAGAAGGGGGGGCACCCATATTCGACCCAATAGGGAAATGGATCGACCGAAACCAATGATTTGGTACCCACTGGTTTCGTTTGGTTTCAAAAGTGCGTTCTGAAATTGCATGGGGGGGGGGGGGCGGGGGCGGCCGCGCGCACCCCCCCAAAAACAAAAGGGGCCCCCACGGGGGGGGGGGGGGGGGGCACCACCCACACCAAAAAAAAAAGGGGCCAAAAAAAAAAAAAAAAAACAACTCAAATTAAGACTTCCAACTGGACTTTAGAATTAAATTTAAATTACTGGAATTAATTCCAGGAACTAAATCTGGCTGAAAATGCCCAAAATAGCCCTCCTAGAGGATTCAGCCAGCCTAGGGAGGCTTCTTAGGGGCATCTTGTGGTCCCAGTTAGGGTTTCAGCCAAGGGGCAAGTTCATGTTCACATCATCTAGCTTCGCTAAAACTCTTAGAACTCCCAAACCCTAGACCCTTTTAGGATTACCTTCTACTACACCATCTCTACCACCCTCCAAACCCTAATCCTAGCCAAAACCTCAAGAGTCCTAATCCAACTGCGAGACCTATTTTTGAAATCATAACCTCTTAGGACCTATTCTGAATTTACAGAACAACAAAATCTGACCTAATTGAGCCCTTGAACCATCCCATGCTTAACCCTAGAAACCCTGAGAACACAAAAGCCCTAACTTGTGAGAATTTTGCAATAATAATTTTCCTTAAAGAAGAATATTTCCCTCAATTTCCAGACCTAAATCTAACCTGGCAGAACCCTACAGCCCTTCCTAATTAACCCTAGAGTGCCCTAAACTCGACCCGAAGACTTGGGCTTCAGATCAATCTATCCACAGGGTATTTGGTGTATAAACAACTGCTGTCTGCTGAGATTTTAATCCAAACAGAAAGGGTTTAAACCCTAATTTGCTGCAGGTTCAATTAGGGAGGATCCTGAAGATTGGCCCAGACCCTCTCCTTCAGCTGTTATGACCTTGTCATCTAGGGCTTGAGTCAATCCTTGGTCGTTCTCTATTTTATCCTTGTTGTTTGTATCAATTTTTGATATTAATTCAAGAAGAAGCTCGCGGATCAGTGGACAGGGTTCACCTACTGGTAGTGGAGATCCGTCTTGGTGATTGTGGTGGTGGTTTGGCTGCTTTCTTGACTGGGTCCTGCATATTCCTTTGTCTGCTGATTTCTTTTGGGGGCCTGTTTCATTGTGATTTCTCCTGGCAGGTTCATGGGCAAGAGTGTTATTTTTTGGCTTTTGTGCATGAACTTACATGTATTTTCCTTCCCCATGATAGCTACATCATTATCATACAACCAGGGTCTCCTTAAGATAATATTAGACAATCTCACTGGTGCTACATCAAACCAAACCTCCTTAGCGTAGGCATGGAGACTGATGGGGACTAGGCACCTCTGGGTAACTTCTGATCTATCATTGTTTAGACGGGAGATGCTATAAGGTTGGGGATGCCTCTCAGTTTTGAGATTAGCCCTCTTTGCAAATCCCTCAAGCACCACATTAGGACTACTACCACTATCAACAATTACCAGAGCCTTATGTTCACCTGATATGAGCCTGGTGTAGAAAATACAACTTCTCCTCCAATCTTCTCCTTTTGTTTCTGCTATGAGCATCTTTGATATGACATTGATATGGGGGACTTAGTCAAGGTATCCCTTGTCATAGGGGTCTTCAAGTTCTTTTCCTCCTTTGTAATAGTATGTTGATTCATCCATGGTTTTGACTACTACTGATTGATGCTAGCTCCGATACTAATTGATGTAACCCAAGGTCTGGGCCAGTCTTCAGGATCCTGTTTATGAGAATCTGCAACAAATGAGGGTTCTAACCTTGCTGCTTTAGGTCAATTCCCAATCAATTCTTGCTGGACAGCAGCTGTATATGCTCAATTATGACTGGGGCTTAGGGGCTTTGATTCCTAAACCCTGCACTAGGGTTTCAAGGGTGTAGGGACTGTTAGGGCGCTGATGGTGGGGTAAAAGGGTTCTGTCAGATTGTTTCTAGGAAGTTAGAGGAGTGAACCTGATTCTGTTAACTACAGTTTCAGATTTGATCCTCAAAGTCTAGGGTTTGAAATTTAGGGTTTTAATTTTTCAAGATTTAGGGTTCCTAAGGTTTAGGGAAGTGACAAATAATTTTGGCCAGGGGTTTATACTGAGGAATGTAGACTGAAAGTGAAGCTACAATTGTTTTTCTATAAGTCAGATTCAGTCCTAGGGTTAGGGTTTAGTTGGAGACTAGGGGAAGGTGGTTCTAGGGTTTAGGGGTTGAGGCTAAGGTTCTTATCAAGGTTGAAGGTTACTTGGGATGGCGACAGGTTGTTCTCAAAAGGGGATAGAGTTTGGAGGCAGGGATTAGGAGATCTAGAATTTTAGGGTTTTGGGAGTTTGCTATGGTGCCATAGAGAAGAAGAAGAAGAATGAGAGAGGTTGGAGGGGCTGGATATTTGCTTACTTGTTGTAGAACTGCTGTACTTGAAACAACTGAAGAAGATCATCTAGTAGAGGTGCTGCAGGCTTTGGAGAAGAAGAGAAAATTCTGGAAATTCCAGGAAATCACAAACTCTAAAGCCCTGGGCTTCCTCCTAGGAGCCCACAACTTCCAAAGTCTTCTTTCAGTTCTGTTTTTATTCAATTAATCATCAACTGATTTGTTACATGGGGGTGGGGGGTGGCTCTATTTATAGCCTCTCTTTTTTGGCCAACGATCAAATGCTCTATTTATAGCCTTGCATTGAAGGAAAATTAAACTAGGACCATAAATAAAGAAAACTAACTTGAAATGAACTTATGAAACCTACTTGGACTCAACTTAGGGAACCCAATTTGGATTAGAATTCCGTATTACAATTCCTTGGACTATAAATAAAGAAAACTAACTTGAAATGAACTTAGAAAACCTACTTGGACTCAACTTAGGGAACCCAATTTGGATTAGAATTCCGTATTACAAATTTACAACTGGACTTAACTTTTTAAATTAGAAAAGTACTCTTAAGTAAGAGTTCCTAAATAATTACAACTTGCAAATCAACTCTAAAAAGGAACCTACTTGGAATTGGATTCCAACTAAGACTCTTAATGGACAAACGACTCTTTGTAACTTGCTAACCAAGGACTCTTAGGACAAGACAAAAATATATGGACTCCTAAAATTAAGGGGAATCAGACTAGACCACTTTGACATCAAGGGGAAGTGGTAAAATAACCAGAACACCCCCAAGGGTAATTTGGCCTGGTCTTGGTGCTGCATGATTGTGGGCTGAATTTAGGCCTAAAATATGAAGTGTCCTATGGTTGCCAATCCTGGTTACATCGTTATTGTAGATTTATTTGTCTGTTCAAATTTTTATTTTTTTGGATTAGTTTTATGATGTCAGTTGATGTCTAAATTTAGTTATGACTTTCAGTTGATATTGCTTTATCTTTTGAATTCAATGTTGAGACTGGGTGCTATTTCTCTCCCTTTTCTTTGGACCAATCTTCTGGAGTAAAAAAAACCTTTTTGCTTTATTATTATTGTGATTATTTTATTTACTGACTGGTGTTGTTTGAAAGATCTTTGAATCTGTGGTGTCTTGTGTAAAAAGTGTTTGGTTAGCATTATGACGAGACCAAGGTTTCACTATTTTAATTTTATTTAGAGTTGTAAAGAAGCATTCATTGGTTATTAGTATGCTTTACCATAAAAAAAAAGTTGTTAGTATGCAAAGAGTCTAAATGCAAATACTAATGAGATTGATTAGATTCTTATTAGTCATGATGATGTGAATTTATGGCTCTTTGCTCTCCTTATATGTATGCAGTCACTTATTTTAATATATTTTTTTAGTTGATTGATAAATTAATTTGTAGACTGATTAGATTCTTATTGTTGGCAATGATACAATTTTATGGGTATTCACTTCTCGTGTATTCATAGTCATTTATTTTAATGGTGGATGCATTCTATCATCATTTGTGATGGATTTCTTTGGATCTTATGGTGGACTGTGGGAGCCCCATGGGAGTAAACCTGCTGCATATATCTATTTCTTTCTTCTTTCATTATCTTTTCCATTTTTCTGCTGTTGTCAGCATTTTTTGCCTTTAGAGCTCCTATAATCCTTTCTCAAGTGACAATCCTAACTTTTTAACTTGCCTTAGAAACTGCATCTTAAGTTCCCCCTTGATAGTTAATTTCCAAACATCCTGCAATAACTTTCAGGTTACATATTCACCCAAAGAAACTTTCAGTTAACTGTAACTTACCTGCATTAAGGATAAGCAAATGGATCATTGCAGCTGGTCTTATCTTTTTTGATGTTTACTGTTTATTTTCTTTGTCCTGCCCCAGGTCGATTCCTCACCGGCAAATGGCCCTTCCAACTTCAACTTGACTCGTCATTTTGTTGGAATGGGATTTTCTGAAAGTTTGGTGGCTAAAGCAATCAAGGAAAATGGTAAATATTTGAATTTCTGATCAAGATCTCGTCTTCTTGTAATGAGACGTTTCACTAAAAAGTCTTCCATAATATCTTTTTTAGGAGAAGGAAACACAGAGACAATATTGGAAGCACTGCTAACATACACGGTGGGTTAATCTTCCCCCTCTTTTCGGAGACTCCTTGGTGTGTTCTTTTTCTTGTTTTTATTTTTTAAACAATGGTTGGATTAGGTTTATTCCGTTTATGTGCCTTAGTGGTTTTGATATATTGGTATGTAGCAAAATTTTCTTGAATCCTTTGATGTCTTGTTCTGTGAATACAAAGAAAAAAATTGATTGAGAATATATATTGGCAAGTATGGATTGAACTAATATGCTACAGAAGCAGGAGAATTCACAATGGCTTCATATTAATCCTATGCAATTGGTTGATCCATACAACAATGACCTTCAATCCCTCCATTGTGTTGGTTTTTGCCACTTTTGCCACTGGCACCAGTGCAACATGTTTGTCATGGAAATGGTTTATGCCTCCATGGTATCACCCCAATGGATTCTAATTTGTTCATATTTATTTTTTTCCCTTCATTCTACAAACATCTGCTATTTTCATGTGGCAGTTGAGTTGACAGGCTCAAAATGATCATGTGCCTTTGCTTTCTTCCAATATGACAATCTCATGATTGATGTTCCTTTGTTGCGGGTGAAAAGGGAACTTACCCTTTGTTTCCTGGGGTTCATAGTGGAATTGTTCTTGTGCATAAGAAACAAGTCTCCCTTTTTATCTTTAGCAAATAACTATTGGGTTGAAATTTGCAATTCACAGAGGTCCTGAATAAAATTGAACCAGTGGAGCTTTTAATCTTGCCACCTTAACTTTGAGCTTTTTGGTGAAGTTAAAAACTGATCTTGGACCTTAGATGCTTTTTTGGTTGCAACTTGCAAGAAGCTGCTGGGCTCTTGTTATTCTATTTTAATGATGTTTCGGTGCATAAACTGAATTTATTTTTTATGTGAGTGCAGGCTCTTGAGAAGTCACCTCCAGAAGGCCAGAGTGTTATTCCTGATGTGGATTCTTCTGACAGTGGTGATGATTCTAATATCTGCTCTATAGATAATGTTGATGATTTTCTTGATGAGCTGTCAGATGGGAATGACTCTCTTGGTGATAAGGTAGGTTCACCCTCTCCCCAGCTTTTAGGTTTGCCTAGTTCATTACCACACAATGTTATGTAGGAGAGAATATTAGATCAGAAAAACTAAGATTACATAAAGTTTATGGATCATTTAGTGGTTTTGTCATATGCACTGTTTTGTGCATGGATTTTTTCTGCTGAGAACACAGAACTTGAGTGAATGGATGTGCTTATTCCCTATATGCATCATTGAATATATTTTCCATAAATGGTTATGCAATATTTTACTGTAGGGAGTGATAGAATGAAAGAGTGACATTAGGAGAATGTTGCATGGTATGGCGTATCCCATCATGGTGACTAGGCAAGGCACATGGTATTTTCATGTGCCCCAAACTGCAATTATACTTGAAGTATTGTGGTGGCTTCTTCTTGAGCTGTAGGCCCAAAAACCTGAAAATTAATTTTCTTGAATAATCTTCTGAATTTAGATGCTATTAATGTCCAATTGAGCCCCCAAAAGACTTTACTTTGGTACTGGGTGGGTCCTATAGACCTTAGGGTTCTTATTTCTAGCATGGTAGAAAATCCTGCTCTTGAGCGAGATCTCGCTACCTTGAAAAACCAAGATCTCGGTCAAGATGTGTGATTTTGTTTGGGGTCAACTTGGTGGCCTATCTCGGTGGGTTTTAGAGTTCCAGTTGGGATGAAACTTGGTATTTAGCCTATTTAAGGCTTTTTGAACACACTGGTGGCCTTGGATTTGTGAGAAAATAACCTTAAGTATGTCTTCTAAGTCAACCTTCTGTGTGAAACCAAAATGCTGCAAGATTGGGGAATGCAAGGTTAGATAACATGTAATGTAGAATATTTAATGTATGTAAATGAAAAGTTATTGTATCAACTATCAAATACATCAAAGAACTTAATGTCTTCAAAATTTTACAACCATTAGAAAGTTTTAGTAACTAATAAGTCTTAAATCATAATCCATAAGTCATAAGTTCACAAGAGTAGATAACAAAAAGTTTAATTTGTTTCCATGAAAGTGTAGATCGAAGCTAGTAGATCAACTTATATTTACACTATGCTCACACCGATTCTAAAACATGCTATTTGAAAAAATAAAAATAAAAATTTGGGGAAAATTGTACCTTTGTTGAAGATCTAGTTGAAATGAGTTTGAATGATGCTAATTTGATGTTGTACATGTGTTCATGGTGGGAGATCTCGCGAGATATCTCGCTATTTTGAGATAGTGAGACGAGAGGAGAGAAGATCTGAGAGATGGGAGAACTCACCACATCTCAGCGAGATCTCGCCATCTCTGGTCCAACCATCTGGTTTAGGGAGTTTTAAAACCCCCTATCTTGCTTAAGAGAGGTATATCTCGTCTGTCTCTTGCTGCAACCCTCAAAACTTGTTGAAAACTTGATTTTTGGCCGGAATTTATTGGGGATTCAACTTCTAAACATCCTTAACATATCTACAACATCAGATTACCATCATTTAAGCATATTTCAACTAGATCTTCAACAAAGGTAAGATTTTTCCCCAATTGAATTTTTTCAAATAGAATGTTCTACAATGGGTGGGTGAGTCTAGTATAAATATATGTTGATCTACTAGCTTTGATCTACACTTTCATGGAAACAAATTTAATGTGACATTTAAACCGATATGTGACATACTATAGTGATGAGTTGACTTGGGAGTCATATGTGGCAACCGTTCAGAATGTTGAGTGATACTCTTGCTGTCTTGTAATCTTGTTACTCTTGTACTCTTGTAATTGTAAACTTATGGATTATGATTTATGACTTACTAAAAGTCTAAAATTTTTTATGCTTGTAAGATTTTGAAGACATTTAAGTTCTTTGATAGTTTGATGTGTAATGTATTTGTACTTGATAATTGATAACATAAATTACTTGATATATCTACATTACATGTTGTTTAACCTTGCATTTCATAGCATTTTGGTTTTACACATAGGGTTGACTTAGAAGACATACTTAGGCTTATTTTCTCACAAATCTAAAGCCACCAGTGTGTTCAAAAGGCCTTAAATAAGCTAAATACCAAGTTTAAGCCCAACTGGGGCCTTAAAACCCACCTAGATGGGCCACCAAGTTTACGTCAGAAAATTTGTATATCTCGACCGAGATCTCGCCATCTCAGTCGAGATCTCGATTTTTAGTTGAAATCCAGTTAAATCCCCAAAAAATTTCAGCCAAAACTCAACTTTCTAGTGAGATGGGCTAGATATTAGTGAGAGAGAGGAGCGAGAGATAGGCACATCTCTCGTATGAGATTGGGGGTTTTTACTTGGATCAACTAGAAAAAGGGGTATTTTGCCATCTCGCAAGATATAGGGGCAAAGATCTAGCAAGATGGCAAGATATCCCATTTTGCAGAACTCGACTCCTATCTCATCTCTGTTTAACTAAAAGGCGAGACATCTTGCGAAATCTCTCACCATGATTTCTAGGTTTATTGATGTAATGGATCTAAATTATAAGCTCCTAACGTTGGGGTAATAATAACACATGAGGTTAGTAATTCAATTGAGTGTTTGAGTTATATTAGGATAATAGCTAGGTGTTTTTAATTTATTTACTTAATAAAATGCTCTAGAGTTCGATTAGGAGTCCTCTCATGAGTCAAATTGGGAATTTTGGACGGTATGTGATGTAGCCTCAGGTGAATGAGGGCCAGTTCTTCTAGGATCTTTTAAGAGAACCAACTCATATGGGACCAAGAAAGGGTTCCTTGAAATTTGGGTTTAGGGTGAATCATGTATAGGTGGTTGTTCCCCATTTGGTTCATAACAATTGTTCTAACTCCCTACTTGGGGTTTGGTTTGTTTGATGGGATATAGATGGATAAAGGTGTAAGGATATTTAGGGTATGAAATTTAATTTAACCATCCCATGGGAGGTTGATAAATTCGTTGATATGGGGTAGATTTGAGATGGATGAAAACTTAGGGGAATGGGATAAAACTTGAAAGGAATTTATATTTTGATCCTTAGAATAATCTTTTCAAGTTTCAATGATTTTGGATGAGTGGTTTGGGAGTTATTGAGTGTCTTACTTTTGGAGGGAAAATAGGGTGATAATAAGAAGGATGGTAAATCTAGGGTTTCAAGTTTTTAGGGTTTTTAGAAGGTAAGTCGGGCAGGGACTGGTGTCGGAGTGCTAATTGGGGGGGGGGGGGGGGGGGGGGGGAAATCTGAGGAAGAGATTGAGGGAATGAAGCCAGGGGTTTGGGGGGGAGGGGGGGGGGGGGGGGGGGGGGGGGGGGGGGGGGGGGGGGGGGGGGGGGGGGGGGGGGGAAGGTGAAAAGGATAATAAGAAAGGGCTGAAGTTGATTGTGTTAATAGGTTATCAATCACTAGTGAACTCGAATCTTAACATTTAGTCAGTAAATACTGCATCCCAGAGAGCCAGAGAAGATTTGGATATATATCATTCTGTTCTTTTTTTTCCTTTTTTTGGGGGGTGGGGGTGGGGGTGGGGGAGGGGGGAGGTAGGACCAGAAACAGGAAAGAAAAAGAAAATTTTCTTTTTATTTACTTCAGTTCAACAGAACATACTCTTTCAGAGTCTCTTCAACTTGCAGATGCCCAATCTGCCGAAAGAGAGAATAAAACTTTGAG
This sequence comes from Hakea prostrata, assembly GCF_041222555.1. NCBI lineage: Eukaryota > Viridiplantae > Streptophyta > Magnoliopsida > Proteales > Proteaceae > Hakea > Hakea prostrata. The sequence goes on from NC_142607.1 coordinate 13,480,775, forward strand.
TAAAAGGCCACGCTTCCCTACTTAAGAATTCTCTACCTTTGCAGAATTATCTGTGGCAAGAGCTCGATCTGAATAAGGCTAGGCTTCTCTGAGGTCTTCAATCATAGCAGCTGAAAATAGATCACTTCATATATCTCTGTGAAGAAGGATCTAAAGCATATGTAAGGTGACGATTGCTGGCTTCACAACAAAACAAAAGAAAAAAGAAAATAAAAGGAAAACCTGATTCAAGGAGAAGAATGGAAAATTCCTTAGCTGATCACAGCAGCTCTGATGCCATGTTAGAAATCAGGATCTGTACCCAGTTAAAGAACAGAAGAACAGAGGAGAACAGGAAGAACAAGGGAGAGAGTTTTGCTAAGTTTGGTTTTTAGAAGAGACCCTGCAATACACATAATTCTTCTACTCGCAGATCTAGCTTGTTTATAACTCAAATATCAGAGTGCAGATGGCTTCCGGTGGAAGGGAGGAGAGCTGATACCAGTGCTGGAGAAGGATTTAGTACGGTAATACTTGAAAGTGGCTTTGCAAGGATAATCTTTCCACTTAAACTGAATAACAGTGTTTTGAGGATATAAAAATTGTAGTGAAGTGAACTACTTCACAAGGCACAGTGAGATGATATTTTACCTTTGGATAGATTTCCTTTTGTTCTTCTTAAGTATTTGCCAAATTGCTTGATAATATTTTGGATGTGTCCCATAGGTAGCTGGGCCTTCCCCAAAAATATTTGAGAATGAGTTTTGTTGCCATTTCTTGTTATTTCCATGAAGTTTATCTTCGTGTTTGCTTTCCTTTGATGTTGCCTCCTGTTTGTGATTTAACTGTTTCTCTTTCTAGAAAAACATGGATCATTTGTCTGACAAGGAGAAGAAGGTGTTGCTGTTGGTTGACATGGGCTACTACATTGAGGAGGCTTCAGCTGCTGTTGATAGATGTGGTGTGTATTAAGTTGATATTAATGCTAATAATCATGTAGCCATTTTTTGTGCAATATATTTGAAGGTGGCGATTTGTGAAAGCTGTGGTATTAATGCTGAATGTAGTATATTTTATTATTTTTTTCTATTAATATCCTCTTTTTTTTTAGCTGAATAGAAGCTTTGTTTTATGAATCTGTTTCACAGATGAGTTGCTTTCTGAGTGGAGAACATGTGAGGGATATGAGAATTTCGTCATAAGGTGCTTTATGGTAGCAGATAGGGGATTAGTTAAAATAGCGTAGGGAAGTAATGTATATTATCTGCCAATAAGGTTTTTCCCATCATCTTTGGTATGATTTACTGGCTCTTTGACTTCACTGAAGTTCTTTGGAGGGAACTATGGTATAATACTGCCATAATAGGGCTTTTTTTTTTTTTTGGGGGGGGGGGGGGGTAAGGGGGCACTTGTAACTATGCTGCTGATGTTGATCACTTATTGTTAACTTTTGGGAAAGATCAGGGGTAATTCTGATATAGTTAGCTGATGGAACCAGATGGAACCACGTCCCCCCCCCCCCCCCCAACAAAAATAAAAAGAGATGCCCTTTTCCTGCAGCCCCTCCAGGAAGGCCGAACCTAACCAGGGGCAAATTGGTCATTTTTCATTCCCTTTTGGAGTCCTGATGAATCTAGTTGAATGTAGAATAATCTTGGGAGTCCATACCTACTTTTATTTTGTTATTTGAGTCCTTGTTTGTTAAGTTATGAAAGAGTCCTAGTCTACCTAGGAGTCTTAATTAGCGAAGGAGTCCTTTTGTTGAGACCAGAATGTTTGTAGGATTACAGATCTACTTTCCTTTTTCAGTTTGGATTTGTCTTCATTGAGTTATTGAAGACTGCTAGTTAAGGTAGGAGTCCCAATTAGAGAGGGATTCCGTTAGTGGTAGTCCACTTCTTACAAGGAGTTTAGATCTACTCTTATTTTGTAAATTGGATCATTCTAGATGACTTATGATAGAATCCTTGGAGTGAGAATCCTTTGTCCAATTAGAGTCCTAGTTAGGATCACCTTCTAAGTAGGAGTCCTAGTGTGAATTCATTAATGTAAGGCTATAAATAAATCCTCTCTAGCTAAAAGACAGATTTGATGAATCATAAAAATTGAGAATTTGAAGGTGCCAAGAGCAGAGTAGTGGGTTTACCTAGGAGGGAAGACTTGCTGCTGTAACCACAATTCTAGGGTTAGGGTTTTGTGACTGTTTCCCTAGAATTAGGGTTAGCCCAGAATCCTTTCCTTTTGTGAACCAGCAAAGTAATTACCAAACCTCAGAATGGGAGATCTTAACAGACCTAGCTGGGATGGTTAAGTTTGGGAAAATTGGGGCTTTGGGAAAAGATTGGGATTAACAAAATTTCAATGGGCTGTAGAATTTGGTTGAAAATAAATTTGGGATGGGTTTAAAGTTCTATTGAGAGATTTGGGATGAACTAGGGTTGATAGGGAGAGAAATGGGGTGAACTAGGATCTTTATGAGTATGGTTTGAGATAGGGTTTTAACAAATCCCTTTGGGATGGTTTTTAGAGACCCAAAATCACCCTAGGGTTGAACGAAAAGTAGTGGATAGGTTTAGAAGGGTTATGGGGATGTTATGGCCTTATGGGTTGATTTGTCAAGTGTTGGAAAGGTTCCTGGGAAGGTTTCTTGGGATCTTGTTAAGTTCTTGGGCATTTTCTTGATCTTCTCTTTCTTTCTTCTTTCTTCTTCTCTTCTTCTTCTCTCTTTATTCTTCTTTCTTTTCTTTCTTTTCTTTTCAGAAATTCAGTTCTGCCACAAGAAATAAAAGGGGAAAGAGGGGACCAAATGGGAGAAAGAAAAGGGAAGGGGTGCCACGGGGTGTGGAGGAGGGTGGGGTTGGATCCTAGGGTTGATGCCGTGGTGGGGGCATAGAACAAAATTCAGTCGAAACTTGCCCATTTTAGGAACCTCGAAACGAAAAACTAGGGGACCGAAAAAAATCCCAAGTTTCAATTGAAACGTTGAAATTTATCGAAACTTGTCAAAACCTGGTTCAACCCAACTGGACCAGCTGGTTCATGAGAAAAAAAAATCCCAAATTTCATGGGAAACATGGGAAATTTCATCGAAATCGAGAATTTTTTCCTATAAGTTTCATAGCTTTCCCATATTTTCAAATTTTTTTTTTTGTTTCTTTCATGTTTTCCCAAATACCATGACAAATACCCCTCCATCAGGACTTCTCTATCCAAATTGTGTATTCCCTCAGATTAGTTATCTTAGGCATGTTGATGACTAGACTTATTGTTGGAGTCTGCTAGGAGTCCAACTCTATTAGAGTTTGTATTCATGTAATTTTCTATTTTTTGTTACCCAAGTAAGGGTATTTATGTAATAGTGTTATTTTCACTTTATTATAAATAGAGGGCTTGAGATCACATTGATCACAATAAGCCATTCTACCACAATCGGCTTTTTGAACATGACATAAGAGCCTAAGTTCAATTAGGATCTTCTTCTGAATTTTTTTTCAAACCCATCGCAAACCATTGCAATTGGGTTTACTATCGTTCTCCAGTTCCGACAGGACCTTCTTCTGAAATTTTCTTTTCCTTTTCAAACCCATTGCAATTGGGTTTATTATCGTTCTTCAGTTCCTGCCACTGCACTTCATTTCAGTTCCGCCTCGAAGACCAGAAAGAAAAAAAAAATCATTCTTCAGTTTCCTGCCGCTGCAGTATCGTTTCAGTTCTGACTCGAAGACCCGAAAGAAAAAAAAGAGGGAAAGAAGAAGAGAAGAAGAACCATGCTTCCTGCTGCTATTGCCGCTGCTTCTACAGCTCTTGCTACTGCTGCTGCTTCCTGCGCCATCGAGAGAAAAAAAAGGGGGAGAGAAAGCAGTAGAACAGACGCTGCTACTGCCGCTGCTTCCTGTGCCTCAACTCTTAAAACAGTGAGTTTACCTCTGAATTTTTCTCTCAGTTTCTGGTGTTTAAGTCTCAGTTTCCGTTGTGGAAGTCCCTGTGATCCCGATCAAATCACTGTAGAGTTCCATTAGACTTGGGGCTTCTTCTATCGATCGAATTTGCCGTAGGCTAGGAAAAACAATATTTGAAGGGAACTCCTGGAAAAGGAATACTTTTGTCACCCATTGATAATCTAAGAGTAGAAGCATACATTGATGCAGACTGGGCTGGATCTCCAGACAGGAAGTCAATTTTCAGGTTACTGTAACTTTGTTGGAGGTAATCTAGTTACTTGGAGAAGTAAGAAACAGAATGTGGTAGCTTTATCCAGTACCGAAGCTGAATATAGAGCTATGGTTCGTGGAGTTTGTGAGCTACTATGTTTTAAAGGCTTGCTACAAGATCTTGAAGTCCAAGTTCCAATATGATGCTATATTGTGACAACAAGGCTGCTATTAGTATTGCTAATAATCCGGTGCAACATGATCGAACTAAGCACATTGAAATTGACTGGTTTTTTGTCAAAGGAAAGCTAGAACAAAGGCTTATCTGCATGCCTTTTATGAGGTCTGGAGACCAAGTGGCAAATGTTTTCACTAAGGGTTTGAAAGAAGGAGATTTCCTTCCTATTGTAGGCAAGTTGGGCATGACTAACATCTATGCCTCAACTTGAGGGGGAGTGTTGGAGTTTACTAGGAGTCCAACTCTTTTAGAGTTTGTATTCATGTAATTTTCTATTTTCTTGTTACCCAAGTAAGGGTATTTATGTAATAGTGTTATTTCCACTTTATTATAAATAGAGGGCTTGAGATCACATTGATCACAATAAGCCATTCTACCACAATTGGCTTTTTCAACACTTATAAAGTTACAATTGTCGATTACCTTGACAACCATAGGCATAAAATGTCATGGAATGTCTATGTTCGTTGGTTGGATGAGAAGATGTTTACATGCATAGTACTGCTCAGCTTATATGATGGATCCACCGAGGCACTCCTCTTGGCACTGAGTTGTACTTTCCTTTTATTGTCAGTTACTTTGTATTTGATGTTTTGAAGTTAGATTTTATATATTGAATGTTATGTACTTAAGTAGTAAAGTTTATAGTGTACTTCTCAGACAACTCTACATTGATCTTATGTACATTGATTTTTTTTAGCAAAATACAGCCAATGTGTTCTTTAAACTCTAATTAACTTAATTGCAGAGTCCCACCGTAAAATACTCCCTAAAACCTATTGAAACTTCATGTCGAAACTTACACAAAAAGTCCTAAGTTTCCTCGAAATTTCCTAGTCTCCCACCTAGGTTTCTCATTTTCACCTGGTCGAAACTTGAGTTTCCCTCGAAATTTTTTTCTATGGGTGGGGGAGGGCTGGGGAAGTTTGCACAATAAAGAGGTAGGGAGGGGGAGAATTTCAGTAGAGGAAGGAGTGGATGGGGGCTGGACTTACAAGTGGTTGATGGCTGTAGAGCTGCCGTTTGTTGTTGAACTGTTACAAGAACATGGAGAAGCTTTGAAGAAGATGGTCTATACACCTGCCCTAGCCCTCCCAAGAAGACCACAACAATTTGCTCAAAATCTCAGATTCAACTTCCTTTACAATGATGCAAGTTAGGCTATATGTAGCCTTACAATTGGAGAAAAAAAGACTTGAGACTCTACCTTGTAAACCTAACTTGACTCAACTAGGGAATCATTTATGGGCTAGGATCTCCTTTACAACCTATAAATGGCAACAACAAATAAAAGAAGGTAACTTGCAAAATAAAAGCTATCCAAAGGCAGCTTAATTGAAAATAGATTCTAATTGGTACTTCAACTCTAGCTGGGACTCTCAATACTAACTCAATTAAAGAAATAAAATTAGATATGGACTCAAGAAAATATAAAGAAAATTAGACTAAAATAATAACCAAAAGAAGTGGGAAATTACCAAAATACCATGGTAGGGTTCAGCCAGCCCACTAGGTGTGCCAATGGGCTTGATTCTTGGCCCAAATTAGTGATTCGGGGGGGGGGGGGGGGGGTTTGTTTTGTTTTCGGGAGTGGCTGCGTGTTTATAATTTTCTGCAATTGAAGATCTTCAAAGTTTCCATTCCCTTCTTCAAGTAAGTATCAAGACTCAACCCCCACCCCCCCCGACCCGGCCTCTGCTTCCCCTTCGGGGGAGATCACCTCGGCGAGATCTCGCCCCTGAAACCGGACTCGACCACTCGGCAGATCTCGGCGAGATGGCCATTTTTCGGCAAACGGAGCCTTGATGCCGAACACACTAGTGGCCTGGGGGAAAACAGCCCTTAAGAGATAATACCCATATGTGCCAGCGGGATTAGAGAGCGGATATAACAAAAAAACCAAATGCTGTGGGGTGCGGTTATATACATGTAAAAACCAAGGCAGTCATGTGATCAAACTCAAACAAGATCAAGAAACATCATAGGTTACAACAACCAAGAATAGAATGAAAAAAGAAAAAAAACGTGAAGTTTTTAAAAACTAACGATAAGTCATAAGCAAAGAGGATGATTGCAGCCTCTTCTTCCCCTTTCCCTAGCTTGAGGCAACCCCTCCGCATCCCCAAACCCTAGTTCTCCCAATCCCAATCCCTTTAGGAAACATCTTTCCCCTCCACTCCCCTAGCTTTTGATCCAATCTGTAGTTCTATTCACCACCCCCTAACCCTAGGAAGACTAATCCCTTATCCTTCCCCTAAACCCTAAGCCTTATACATATATTTTTTGATTTTCTGTAATTTTTCTGGAATCTCAGACTTTTTCAAAGACCTAAAATTCATGGCAGACTTACGGCAATCTAACCATTAGATCTGCCTTAAACTTTAGGAATCTCATGCCCCCAACCTTAGTGATATTCCTTCTTAATTTCAGCCCAATCAGAGTCAATGCTTTGTGTAGCCATGGTCGCAGTGAGAGGAGTTAGTCTTCTTTGTCCTCTCAGGACTAAATGGGAATACAAAAATTCGGGTATCAAGTAATGATATCATTTCCCTTGTCTTATATGGTCCGTGTCAGACGGTGGTTACTTAGTGTAACCATTCATGATTACATGAAGAGTCCCTTTCTGGGGCAAGCTGGGTAAGGGAGATTTTGCTTAAGAAGCCTTGCAAGTTCTCCAAATTTTCTTCATGAAGGAAATCTGCCTTACAAGTTCTCCCTGTTTGTGGCAAGGTGGGTGAGGAACTCTTTCAAGTTCTCCCACTTACTGGTGCTTCAAAATGTGGTGAAAAATAAAGTGCCAAATCTGTAAAGAATTTGATGAAGTCGAAGCTGTGCACAAAATCTGGATGATCTCAACCAAAATAATTGGTGGCACGTAGTTTCTCGCCCATAGTCATCATGATAATTAGCTGATGCCATTATGAATTCCTTTTAACTAGTATTCATAGCCATATATGTAATTATGCATTACTTTTTTCATCCATATATTACAGCTTTCTTTGCTTTTAACCATTTTCAGTGTTCATTCTTATTTATCACTTAAAACATTTGCAGGTCCAGACTCTTCAATTATGGTGCTGACTGACTTCATATCCGCAGCTCAAATGGCAAGGGAAGCTGATGTTCAAATGTGGAAGCAGCCTCGTTTACCTCCGG